>NW_019948822.1:0-13609 GCF_002910315.2 Salvelinus sp. IW2-2015
AGCTGAGAGACAACCAGAAAAAAGACTACAGTTAAAACAGGTTGACAACCAGAGGACTACAGTTAAAACAGGTTGACAACCAGAGGACTACAGTTAAAAACAGGTTGACAACCAGAGGACTACAGTTAAAACAGGTTGACAACCAGAGGACTACAGTTAAAAACAGGTGACACCAGACGGACTACAGTTAAAACAGGTTGACAACAAAGAGAACTAAGTTAAAACAGGTTGACACCGAGAACGACAGTTAAAACAGGTTGACAACCAGAGGACTACAGTTAAAACAGGTTGACAACAAGAGAACAGAAGTTAAAACAGGTTGACAACCAGAGAACGACAGTTAAAACAGGTTGACAAACCAGAGGACTACAGTTTAAAACAGGTTGACAACCAGAGGACTACAGTTAAAACAGGTTGACAACACAGAGCGACTAAGTTAAAACCAGGTTGACAACCAGAGGACTACAGTTAAAACAAGGTTGACAACCGAGACTACTAAGTTAAACAGGTTGACAACCAGAGGACTACAGTTAAACAGGTTGAAGACAACCAGAGGACTACAGTTTAAACAGGTTGAAACAGAGGACTACAGTTTAAAAAGGTGAGAGACAACAAGAGAACGACAAGTTAAACAGGTTGAGAGACAACAAGAGAACGACAGTTAAAACAGGTTGACAACAGAGAGAACGACAGTTAAAAACAGGTTGACAACCAGAGAACGACAGTTAAACAGGTTGACAACCAGAGGACTACAGTTAAAACAGGTTGAGAGACAACAAGAGAACGACAGTTAAAACAGGTTGACAACCAGAGACGACAGTTAAAACAGGTTGAGAGACACAAGAGAACGACAGTTAAAACAGGTTGACAACCAGAGACCACAGTTAAAACAGGTTGAAACCAGAGAACGACATTAAAACAGGTTGGAGAGACAACAAGAGAACGACAGTTTAAAGACAGGTTGAGAGACAACAAGAGAACGACAGTTAAAAACAGGTTGACAACCAGAGGACTTTAGTTAAAACAGGTTGAGAGACAACCAGAGGACTTTAGTTAAAACAGGTTGACAACCAGAGGACTACAGTTAAAACAGGTTGACAACCAGAGGACTTTAGTTAAAACAGGTTGAAGAAGACAACCAGAGGACTTTAGTTAAAACAGGTGACAACCAGAGACTAGCATTTAAAACAGGTTGACAACACAGAGGACTACAGTTAAACAGGTTGACACCCAGAGGACTACAGTTAAAACAGGTTGACAACCAGAGGACTACAGTTAAAACAGGTTGACAACCAGAGGACAACGACAGTTAACAGGTTGACAACCGAGGACTACAGTTAAAAACAGGTTGACAACCAGAGGACTACAGTTAAAACAGGTTGAGAGACACCAGAGGACTACTGTTAAAACAGGTTTGACAACAAGAGAAGACAGTTAAAACAGGTTGACAACCAGAGAACGACAGTTAAAACAGGTTGACAACCAGAGGACTACAGTTAAAACAGGTTGACAACCAGAGGAACTAACAGTTAAAACCAGTTGACAACAACCAGAGGACTACGTTAACAGGTTGACAACCAGAGGACTTACAGTTAAAACAGGTTGACAACCAGAGGACTACAGTTAAAACAGGTTGACAACCAGAGGACTCACAGTTAAAACAGGTTGACAAACCAGAGGACTACAGTTAAAACAGGTTGAGAGACAACCAGAGGACTACAGTTAAAACAGGTTGACAACCAGAAGGACTACAGTTAAAACAGGTTGACAACCAGGGACTACAGTTTAAAACAGGTTGACAACCAGAGGACTACAGTTAAAACAGGTTGACAACCAGAGGACTACAGTTAAAACAGGTTGACACCAGAGAACGACAGTTAAAACAGGTTGACAACCAGAGGACTACAGTTTAAAACAGGTTGAGAGACAACCAGAGGACTACAGTTAAAACAGGTGACAACAAGAGAACGACAGTTAAAACAGGTTGACACAAGAAACGACAGTTAAAACAGGTTGACAACCAAGAACGACAGTTAAAACAGGTTGACAACCAGAGGACTACAGTTAAACAGGTTGACAACCAGAGGACTAACAGTTAAAAACAGGTTGACAAACCAGAGGACTACAGTTAAAACAGGTTGACAACCAAGAGACTACAGTTAAACAGGTTGACAACCAGAGGACTACAGTTAAAACAGGTTGACAACCAGAGGACATACAGTTAAAAACAGGTTGTAAACCAGAGGACTAACAGTTACAACCAGGTTGAGAGACAACCAGAGGACTACAGTTAAAACAGGTTGACACCAGAGGACCAAAGGTTAAAACAGGTTTGAGAGCAACAAGAGAAACGACAGTTAAAAACAGGTTTGAGAGACAACAAGAGAACGACAGTTAAAACAGGTTGACAACAAGCACAGTTTACAGTAAACGAGACGACAGTTAAAACAGGTTGACAACCCAGAGACACAGTTAAAACAGGTTGCAGAGACAACAGGAGAACACAGTTAAAACAGGTTGACAACCAAAGAACGACAGTTAAACCAGGTTGACAACCAGAGAACGACAGTTAAACAGGTTGAGCAGACACAAGAAGAACAGACAGTTAAAACAAGGTTGAGAGACAACAAGGAACGACAGTTAAAAACAGGTTGACAACCAGAGGAATTTAGTTAAAACAGGTTGAGAGCCAACCAGAGGACTTTAGTTAAAACAGTTGACACCAGAGGACTACAGTTAAAACAGGTTGACAACCAGAGGACTTTAGTTAAAACAGGTTGAGAGACAACAGAGGACTTTAAGTTTAAAACAGGTTGACAACCAGAGGACTTTAGTTAAAACAGGTTGAGAGACAACGCAGAGGACTTAAGTTAAAACAGGTTGAAACCAGAGGACTACAGTTAAAACAGGTTACAACCAGAGGACTTAAGTTAAAACAGGTTGACAACCAGAGGACTACAGTTAAAACAGGTTGACCAAACCCAGAGGACTACAGTTAAAAACAGAGTTGACAACGCAGAGAACGACAGTTAAAACCAGGTGACAACCAGAGAACGACAGTTAAAACAGGTTGACAACCAGAGGACTACAGTTAAAAAGGTTGAGAGACAACCAGAGGACTACAGTTAAAACGGTTGACAAACAAGAGAACGACGTTAAACAGGTTGACAACCAGAGAACGACAGTTAAACAGGTTGACAACCAGAGGACTACAGTTAAAACAGGTGACACCAGAGACACAGTTAAAAGCAGGTTGACAACCAGAAGGAACAGTTAAAACAGGTTGACAACCGAGAACACAGTTAAAACAGGTTGACAACCAGAGAACGACAGTTAAAACAGGTTGACAACCAGAGACACAGTTAAAACAGGTTTGACAACCCCAGAGGATACAGTTTAAAACAGGTTGACACCAGAGGACTACCAGTTAAAACAGGTTGAGAGAACAACCAGAGGACTACAGTTAAACACGGTTGAGAGACAACCAGAGGACTACAGTTAAAACAGGTTGACAACCAGAGGGCTACAGTTAAAACAGGTTGAGAGACAAACAAGAGAACGACAGTTAAAACAGGTTGACAACCAAGGACTACAGTTAAAACAGGTTGACAACAAGAGAACGACAGTTAAAACAGGTTGACAACCAGAGAACGACAGTTAAAACAGGTTGACAACCAGAGGACTACAGTTAAAACAGGTTGACAATCCAGAGAAGACAGTTAAAACAGGTTGAGAGACAACAAGAGAAACGACAGTTAAAACAGGTTGACAACCAGAGAACGACAGTTAAAACAGGTTGAGAGACAACCAGAGGACTACAGTTAAAACAGGTTGACAACAAGAGAACCGACAGTTAAAACAGGTTGACACCCAGAGAACGACAGTTAAAACAGGTTGAGAGACAACAAGAGAACGACAGTTAAAACAGGTTGACAACCAGAGGACTACAGTTAAAACAGGTTGACAACCAGAGGACTACAGTTAAAACAGGTTGACAACCAGAGGACTACAGTTAAAACAGGTTGACAACCAGAGGACCTACAGTTAAAACAGGTTGACAACCAGAGGACTACAGTTAAAAACAGGTGACAACCAGAGGACTACAGTTAAAACAGGTTGAGAGACAACAAGAGAACGACAGTTTAAAACAGGTTGACAACAAGAGAACGACAAGTTAAAACAGGTTGACAACCAGAGGACTACAGTTAAAACAGGTTGAGAGACAACAAGAGAACGACAGTTAAAAACCAGGTTGACAACCAGAGACTACAGTTAAAAACCGGTTGACAACCAGAGAACGACAGTTAAAACAGGTTGAGAGACAACAAGAGAACGACAGTTAAAACAGGTTGACAACCAGAGGACTACAAGTTAAAACAGGTTGAGGACAACAAGAGACCGACAGTTTAAAAAGGTTGACAAACCAAGAGAACGACAGTTAAAACAGGTTGAGAGAGACAACCAGAGGACTACAGTTAAAACAGGTTGACAACAAGAGAACGACAGTTAAAACAGGTTGACAACCAGCGAAGACAGTTTAAAACCAGGTTGAGAGACAAAAACAAGAGAACGACAGTTAACAGGTTGACAACCAGAGGACTACAGTTAAAACAGGTTGACAACAAAGAGAAACGACAGTTAAAACAGGTTGACAACCAGAGGACGACAGTTAAACAGGTTGACAACCAGAGAACGACAGTTAAAACAGGTTGACAACAAGAGAACGACAGTTAAAACACGGTTGACAAACCAGAGAAAGACAGTTAAAAACAGGTTGACAACAAGAGAACGACAGTTAAACAGGTTCAGGACAACAAGAGAACGCCAGTTAAAACAGGTTGACAACAAGAGAACGACAGTTAAAACAGGTTGACAACCAGAGAACGACAGTAAAAAACAGGTTGAGGACAACAGAGAACGACAGTTAAAACAGGTTGACAACCAGAGGACTACAGTTAAAACAGGTTGACAACCAGAGGACTACAGTTAAAACAGGTTGACAACAGAGGACTACAGTTAAAACAGGTTTGACAACCAGAGGACTACAGTTAAAACAGGTTGCAACCAGAAGAGCTACAGTTAAAACAGGTTGACAACCAGAGGACTACAGTTAAAACAGGTTGACAACCAGAGGACTACAGTTAAAACAGGTTGGACAACCAGAGGACTAAAGTTAAAACAGGTTGAGAGACAACAACAACTTCTATGTTTGTGCTCATCACTAAATAAGGATGTAGGGTGTTGTTTGGCAAAACAATTTAACACAAACAGATCTCGCTACAGTCTAGGGCCTTGCAGAGGTAGAAACTCCCAAACACAAGAGGTCTGACAAAACTGCCAATCAGATATTGTCCTACACATAGAAATAAACAGAAACATTGTGTACTACATGCATATGTCCCAATTCTCACTTGTTCACTTCACTTAATGATTTGAGAGGAAATTACTAGTCCCTGCCTCCACCAATCCACTGCTTTTAGATTTTTGGTGGGAAGTAGTGACCGAGTGCACACTTTAGGAAAAAGCTGACAATTATTTGGACACACCCTACCTTTGTGTTGGTTTTGAACCAGAGTCTGTCGTTCTTGGCATCTTCAGAGCGTCCAGCGTCGTTTCATAAAACTCCTGCAGCAGGTCCATCTGTGACACATAAACAACCAACCACAGCCCACAATTAAACACCTCAGTCATCTAAGAACATGGAACTCAGACAACCTCAGTGCTCACAACATCTGGCAATCACCTGCAGTCATCTAGAACATGAACCTCGGCCCACATTAACACCTCAGTCATCTAGAACATGAACCTCAGCCCACATTTAACAGTCATGTAGAACATGGAACCACTGCCACCACTTCATTCATACCAATAGGACTGTCAGTAACTTAAATCGGCCATATAAGACAAAAGTTGAAAGAAATTGTATTGAATAAAAAGTTATTTTTTAAATGGAATAACAACAGTTCACATCACTTGAGATTTGAGCCAAAATAAAGATCTGAGCTTTGAGGCCAAACCCCATTGTTCTGGTTCCAGGTATTGCGTCTATACCTGTTTGGAGGTGGAGATGTAGTCTAGGATGGAGTTGATGGACTTCTCTGAGTAGTTTCTGGTCACAGCGCTCCTGATGTACGTCAACAGCTGCTTGTACCGAGACATCATCTCTGGGAAGTTGGTGCTGCAGGACAACACACAGGAGACAGGGCATTGAGTTAAGTTGCAGTGGGAATGACAGTATGTCATAAAGAAAAACTCAAAAGCACTAATCATACAGACTCAGAGATGGAGAGTAGACATTTTGAGACCAACACCACAGCGCGTTTCATTTCTTACTAGCTTGAAGTTGATTTTGATCATCTGTTTTAGGGCTTTGAACCCCCATTCTCCCTTCTCTCCCTCCAGCTCCAATACCCTGCCATAGAAGAGTATACATTAGCATCAATACCCTCATCAATTTGTGAGTGAGTGGAGCGAGTGAGTAGCCAGTACCCACCTTCTGAAAGCTGTTTGAGAGCTGCTGTGGGGTCATCTTCCTTCAGGCTTTGGAGTTGTAGTACTGGTTCTCCAAGTCGACATTTGGCTCTGAGTTACTGTCCTCGGAATATTCCTGGGTTGAGACATAAACTCAGGACATAAGTTAGCTGCTATGAGTTTAATACAACAAAGCTTGATAACGTGACAGAGATTTATGATTGGGCTAACGGCTTGCCATAGTTTTTGTTTACTAATGAGTTCTAAGTAGCTAGCTAGCTGTTTTATCTAACCAGCAACGGCGCATGCGCGGCTACAGGGTAGTTATCTACCACCTAGCTAGCTAGCTAAACGGTTGTATGTTTGTGGCTAGCTTATGGTACATAACATGCTATAATAAATTGACTAGTATAGCTACTCAGTATACTATAGCAAATTCAGTTTCCCCCATGCCAAGCATCCGAGTTTAGCTAGCACTACAGCAGCAACTTTGCAAGCTATCCTCGCCTTTATGCTAACGTTAGCTGGAACAAGGCTAGCTATCTAGGTAGTTTAGCTACCTAACTAGTTAACTCCCCTGCTCCGACCTAGCTAATGAAAATATACTAGCTAAGGAAACAGCTCTGATTAGACATCAATAAACAAGGAAATAGAAACGTATTATGTAAACTTACGCTTACCAGATCATAATCTTCTTCATCGTCGCACATGAAATCATCTTCCATGTCAGACATCTTGACTKGTATTCGGAAACAACAAACAAATCGCAGCTCTACAGCGCCACCAAACACTACGCCGGTTTCAGCGTAGTACTGCATTATTCTTTCTGGTATTGTAGTTCGCTTTTCTACCCGAAGCTTGCGCTGTCACATCACTTTTAGATAACATTGGTCCAGCTACAATTCAAACATAAGAAGTATAGATCTGTAACATTTCTAGTCTTTTCAATGAATTCAATTTGACTCACGGATAACTATCTTTACCTTATCATCATAGAAATAGCCATAAAAAACTTGCATCACAAATCAAAGGGACAAGCATGAGGAACATGTATTTATGAAGTCTTACTCCTGCCTTACCTCCCTAGTCTTACCTCATTTGCACACACTGTATATAGATTTTTTCCTATTGTGTTTTGACTGTACATTTGTTTATTCCATGTATTCCATGTGTAACTCTGTGTTGTTGTTTGTGTCGCACTGCTTTGCTTTATCTTGGCCAGGTCGCAGATGTAAATGAGAACTTGGCCTACCTGGTTAAATAAAGGTGAAATCAAATATTTAAAAAGTTTACAGGATATATCAGGGACTCGTCCATATTGTAAACTGAAGAGTGCAGAGGTGTGTGTGTGTGTGTGTGTGTGTGTGTGTGGTTTTTCTTTATTTTGACTATTTTCTACATTGTAGAATAATAGTGAAGACATCAAAACTATGAAATAACACATATGGAATCATGTAGTAACCAAGAAAGTGTTAAACAAATCAAAATATATTTGATATTTTAGATTCTTCAAAGTAGCCACCCTTGGCATTCTCTCAACTAGCTTCATGAGGAATGCTTTTCCGTTCATCTACTGTCTAAGGACAGTATTCCATCTGTTTAATGTCCATTGCTCGTGTTTCTTGGCCCAACCAAGTCTCTTCTTATCATTGGTGTCCTTTAGTAGTGGTTTCTTTGCAGCAATTCGACCATGGAGGCCTGATTCACGCAGTCTCCTCTGAACAGTTGATGTTGAGATGTTTCTGTTACTTAAACTCTGTGAAGCATTTATTTAGGCTGCAATTTCTGAGGCTGGTAACTCTAATGAACTTATCTTTCTGCAGCAGAGGTAACTCTGGGTCTTCCTTTCCTGTGGCGGTCCTCATGTGAGTCAGTTTCATCATAGCGCTTGATAGTTTTTGCGACTGCACTTGAAGAAACTTTCAAAGTTCTTGAAATTTTTCCGAATTGACTGACCTTCATGTCTTAAAGTAATGATGGACTTCATTTCTCTTTGCTATTTGAGCTGTTCTGCCATAATATGGACTTGGTCTCTTTTACCAAATAGGGCTATCTTCTGAATACCACCCTACCTTGTCACAACACAACTGATTGACTCAAATGCATTAAGAAGGAAATAAATTGCACAAATGAACTTTCAACAAGGCACACTGTTAATTGCAATGCATTAAAAAGTGCAAAAAAAGTGCACACTTTTTTGCAAAAGCTGTCATCAAGGCAAGGGTGGCTACTTTGAAGAATCTCAAACATAAAATATATTTGTTAACACTTTTTTGGTTACTACATGATTCCATATGTGTTATTTCATAGTTTATGTATTCACTATTATTCTACAATGTAGAAAAAGTAAAAATAAAGAAAAACCCTTGAATGAGTAGATGTGTCCAAACTTTTGACTGGTACTGTACATACACACACATTGACCCAGTTGCAATCCACACTGAGAAATGGGTCTGAACCATGACGAGAGGTTTTCAGCATTTTGATAGGGTCAAATAATTTGTTTAAAGGGATTTCACAGGCCAGCCTCTGGGGTACTCAGAGAAAAAAGCAGTGAGGGACTCACTGAGGTATGAACTATGAATGTGGATCTATTGGAGTGTTTTTACTAACATTGCGTGATAACTCTGGGAGGCCGTTTCAGAATAGAGTGGAGTCAACCCTGTGGATCAGGTTTAAAATATTCATGAGTATTTTAAAGCAGTGTTGGCTGCCACTCTATGACACAAACACACACACACACACACACACACACACACACACACACACACACACACACACACACACACACACACACACACACACACACACACACACACACACACACACACACACACACACACACACACACACACACACACACACTGTTGCCTGCCACTCTAACAGAGGCCTTTGGCAGCATGTCTCCTATCTGTAATCTCTCTCTCCCTCGCTAGGAGCTTGTTTTACACCAGACTCACTAACATATTTTATTACTAAAAAAGATTCTTTTCTGAGAAGAGTGATTTCTAATTTAAGAAGAGGGCCTGAACGGGTCATAACTGCATTGTGGAAGACAGAAGAGCTTTAGTTGGTTCATCCCATTATTTCTGGACCCGTGGAGTTGTGTGTTCATCCCATTATTCTGGCCGGGGAGTTTAGTTGGTTCATCCCATTATTCTGGACCCGGGGAGTTTAGTTGGTTCATCCCATTATTCTAGACCCGGGGAGTTTAGTTGGTTCATCCCATTATTCTGGACCCGGGGAGTTTAGTTGGTTCATCCCATTATTCTAGACCCGGGGAGTTTAGTTGGTTCATCCCATTATTCTGGACCCGTGGAGTTTAGTTGGTTCATCCCATTATTCTAGGACCCGGGAGTTTAGTTGGTTCATCCCATTATTCTAGACCCGGGGAGTTTAGTTGGTTCATCCCATTATTTCTGGACCCGGGGAGTTTAGTTGGTTCATCCCATTATTCTGGACCCGGGGAGTTTAGTTGGTTCATCCCATTATTCTGGACCCGGGAGTTTAGTTGGTTCAATCCCATTAAATTCTGGACCCGTGGAGTTTAGTTGGTTCATCCCATTATTCTAGACCCGGGGAGTTTAGTTGGTTCATCCCATTATTCTAGACCCGGGGAGTTTAGTTGGTTCATCCCATTATTCTGGACCCGGGGAGTTTAGTTGGTTCATCCCATTATTCTGGATCCGGGGAGTTTAGTTGGTTCATCCCATTATTCTGGACCCGGGGAGTTTAGTTGGTTCATCCCATTATTCTGGACCCGGGGAGTCAGTTGGAGCATAACATTTATCATATCATCTGGTGGATCCAACACCAGAGAAAGGAGAGCAGGGCGGGAAGTGTCAGCACGCCGGTACTGGGAAACAGGGCTCYTTTGTCACAATATCCAGTGTGTGTGTGTGTGCAGAGATGGGCAAAAATGACAAAATACCCTAAAGACTAATGTATCAAAACAAAATACAACAATAACCTCAACAACATTCTTAGTAACAGTAACAAAAAAAAACGTTTTACTTGCTATGACTCTGATATGTGGTTGTTAATCTACTTTAGTTGAAAGCACTGACTGTACGTCACTCTGGATGCTAAATGACCAAAATGCAAATGTAAATGTGAWAATGACCTCTTGCAAAGCATGGATATTATTATTCTAATAAGCTACACCCCTTCAGATGGACAAAGATACAGCAAAATGTATTTTGTTATAAAATACCCTAAAGAATGTATGAAAATAACATGCCAAATACTTTTGTCAACAATACATTTTTATAAAGATATTTATTTTCAAAATAAAGAAAATACATTTCAAGTAGGCAAAATAACAGAAAATAAATAATAGACAGACTATTTCAGTCAGATGTCCTGTGCAGTTAGAAATGGAACAAATACATGTGTGAACACCAAGCGTTTTGTCAATTTCAACTTATTTTAGAAGAAATAGTCCACAATTTTCTATCAGGACTGTTGAAAAGTATTTTGTATTTTGAAAATACAAAATACAGCTCTGTAAAGTATCTTGTTACAAAATACACTGGACTATAGTTCAGGCCAGTGAAATACAAATGACAAAATACTCAAATGTAATTTAAATATGCATTTTAAATACATGTAATATCAATACTGCCTCTGGTCTCTCTCTCTGGGCCTGTGATCAGTGATCAGCCCAGCTCTGGTCTCTCTCTCTGGGCCTGTGAGTCAACTCAGCCAGACCTCTCATTATCACACTGACTCACATTGTCTGTCTGTGATGAATAGGACCATTTCACCAACCTGCCAACATCAACCTACTGGGTAACATCAACCAATAATGATTAATTGACAGTCTCTTTGGATACGTGCTTCAAGCTTCACTTCCGCCATCTCCAATACCTGCCAATGGAGAGAATAAATAACCACCATCAATTTGGTGTGTGTGTGTGTGTGTGCGCGCATGTGTGAGTTGATTGCGAATGTGTGTGTGTGCACGCTGCCTGTGTATATTTGTGTGTTATTATAAACATCACAGTGCTGCCCTCTCCTCTCACCTTTCTCTCTCTCTCTCTGGTGATTCATGTAATAACTTTAAAACATAGATATTATTCCCCAACCTCTAATGTAAACAACAGGGTTTATYTGCCGTTTAATTTGGGGTTGTCAAAAACTGCTTCAGGCTGCAGTTAATAATGCTGATCCAGTAAATGTAATCTTGTTTCTGACAGTTCCTTAAACATTATCAGCCCCTTTAATGTGTCTCCAACAGGGCAGCTGGCAACCATGGCAACCACCATGGCAATGTGTTCTCTACCCAGCATGCAGTCTAMATTTTATCCTTCTCTCTAAATGTGTTTATCTAGGAAAGAGCTCACGGAAGGGGCCCTAAATCTCTTACACGCACATACAGATACACACGCACACACACAGCAACAAGAAAACAGAATGTCTAGTCACGCATCTTGGGCAGGTTAGGGAGGGAACACAGCTCTGATGACCCTGGGGTTCTGGCGTGGAGAAGAGAGAAAGTAGAGCGTGTGTGTGTGTGTGTGAAGAGAGAGATGACCCAAGCACCAGCCATACACCTCTCCCCAGTCCATATACCCAGCCCCAGCCAAATGGAGGAAGGGTAGCTGAACCCTGCACTCTGGGCTGACCAGTTCAGGGTCTGGGTGTCTGGTCTGGTGGTCCAGGGGCCTGGGGTTTAGTCTGGGTGTCCTGGTCTGGTGGTCCAGGGGGCTGGGGTTAAGTCTGGGTGTCTGGTCTGGTGGTCCAGGGGGCTGGGGTTTAGTCTGGGTGTCTGGTCTGGTGGTCCAGGGGGGCTGGGGTTTAGTCTGGGTGTCGGGTCTGGTGGTCCAGGGGGCTGGGGTTTAGTCTGGGTGTCGTGTCTGGTGGTCCAGGGGGCTGGTGGGGGTTTAGTCTGGGTGTCTGTGATAGAAGCCTCAGACTGGGGTGGTATAGGAGTGAGGGCCTCTGTGGGGTCTTAACCCCCAAAACAACCACTTCACCTGACCAACACACACCACACCACTTCACCTGACCAAACACACACTACAACAAACAAAAAACAACACACTTTCAAAAAACAAACCCCCTGACCAACACACACCCCTTTACACTACAAACACACACCTACACTTCACCTGACCAACAACGCACACACCAACACCTTCAGCTACCTTTACAAAACACACTTCACCCTGACCAACACACACCCTTTACACTACAAACACACTTCACCTGACCAAACACACACCCCTTTACACTACAAAACACACTTCACCTGACCAACACAGACCCCTTATACACTACAAACACACTTCACCTGACCAACACACACCCTTTACATACACCACAAACAACACTTTCACCTGACCAAACACACCCCCTTACAAACTACAAACACACTTCACCTGACCAACACACACACATCACACCCTTTACACTACAACACACTCCACCTGACCAACACACACCCCTTTACACTCCAAACACACTTCACCTGACCAACCACACCCCTTTACACTCCAAACATACACTTCACAAGCACATGCATGCACACAGCCCCTCTACCAGCACACACATACACACTAAACCCCACATACACACCCTCACTAACACATACAGTACACACCACACCTCATCCCACCCCCAAACCTCAACCACCTACACACCCCTTACCAGGCACATACCACAGCCAGCTCGCGTGCGATGTGGAGAGGGGTGTGTGTAGACTTGGCAGCAGCGTGTTTTCTGCTCTCCAAGCCGGGTTTGAAGTGCAATAACATCACTGCCGAACACAAATTGCTGTATAAAAAGTAAGACACGCTTCTACCTTGTAAAAAAACATAGCAAACAAAAAAACAAAAATGTCTAGGTCACGCATCTTGGGCAGGTTAGGGAGGGACACAGCTCTGATGACCCTGGGGTTCTGGCTGGAGAAGAGAGAAAGTAGAGCGTGTGTGTGTGTGTGAGATGCACACACACGCACGCACGCACGCAGCACGCACGCACCACACACACACACACACACACTCACACACACACACACACAGACACACACACACACACACACTGCACACACACAACACACACACACACACACACACACACACAACACACACACACACCACAGCACACACACAACACAGCGCTACACACACAACAC
>NW_019948823.1:0-13606 GCF_002910315.2 Salvelinus sp. IW2-2015
ACACCCACAGGTCTAAATATGAATGCACACTCACACACTCACTCTAGAGGAGTTGGCTTTACTTCACCATTTTAGGAGTTATACCAGCATATGATTTACAGTTTACAGCAAAATAGCACCCGTGTATCATTTAACAGACCTACCATTCATCTCATACAGTAGCAGATAGATTTCACATCACTGAGAAGTATCTTTGTAATTCAGAAACCAACGTGCATACGTGCATACGTGTCATTTATACTGTAGCAAACATCAATGTGATGAATGTGGAATGATATCTTCACGTTATGTTAAAAGGCATATGATTGACAAGCATGCACTCTATTACAGCACTGCACAGTAAATGCATGCTGTGTTTAATATGCTTAGAGGAGACTGTAAAGTCATTGATATGATTCAGTCAAAGTGGGGTTCATTCATTTATTCAACTCACGGCAAAATGAAAACAAGTAGCTACTCTCACTGAGGACCAACCATGAGTCACGCGTTACTGCTGATKGAGCACAAAGCAGACGAAGGCTGACCCCATTCTGGGATGATAACATGGATCAGAAATAGTTAATGTATTGGCCGCTTTGCCTAAACACAGTTCGGAGTAGTCATGTGACCAACACTATTTAATAGCGCTGGTTGTGAAGGGTCATGGCACCTCTACAGGACTCCACCCTAGGCCACGCCCCTTCCCTCACTCCTCTGTTTCCCACATAAGCAGCATGCTTCTTCCTACATGGTTCATGCTTGGTGCTCCCGAGTGGCACAGCGGTCTAAGGCACTGCATCTCAGTGCAAAAGGCGGCACTACAGTCCCTGGTTCGAATCCAGGCTGAATCACATCCGGCCGTGATTGAGAGTCCCATAGGGCGGCGCACAATTGGCCCAGCGTCGTCTGGGTTTGGCCGGGTAGGCCGTCATTGTAAATAAGAATTTGTTCTTAACTGACTTACCTAGTTAAATAAAGGATTAAAGCATGTAGCGGACATTTTCCTTCATTTGTGCATGATATGAGAAAGAAGGTTAGTTACGTTGTGGAAAATAAGTAAATACTATGTCTATGACGCCGCCTTTAACTTCCCTGTTTTATCTCTTTCTGTATCCATGTCCTCAGTTTGACAATCCCCCCTTGGTTATGTTTAGTCCTGGCAGCATCCTTAGTTTGTAGTTATTTGTTAAGCCCATTCCCTGTAATAGCCACCTGGCACAACTTTGTGACGTGTGCGCCTTTATGTTCKGTGTCCCTGATGAATACCCCATCCAACCCACGTCCAATCGTATCTCCAAGGCTTTACAAGCCACACCCTAACGTTCCATCCTTAAATCATCCTCAGCCCTTATCATCCATTCATCATTCATCCTGCAATATCCTTTCACGACTCAAACTGCAACAATAAGGTGTCACCAGCCCATTCAACTGCAATCCTCCTCTGTGTGTTTTAATGGACACACCAGCAGGACAGACTCAACTCAAACTAGCAACCCTTACATCTAGATACAGTCCTTTTACCACCTCAACTCTGAGCAGTTTTTAGACCTTACAGTCAAATGCTTACTGACAAGCCCTTAACCAACAATGCAGTTTTAAGAAAAAATAAGTGTTAAAAATTATTTACTAAATAAGCTGAAGTAAACAATAAATAAATACAAATAAAAATCAAACACACACACTCTCATACAACTCAAGTGAAAATGTTAATTTGCCGCTTTTAAAAAGTAAAGTGTAGTTCATAAAACAACTCTTKAACGGCTGGTTGACCATAATGTTATATGATTATGAACACCACTCAAACCATTATTCCAGAGACTGTTACCCTGTTTCTTCCCCTACTTTGTCAGACAAAATCTTCCCCTCTCAAACTGAATCTGCCTCACCAATAGAAAGCCAATGACTCTACGGTATTTATGTCTATAACGCTTTAAACTGTCAACAGCATCTGTTACAACAGCAGTAGAGAGACCTGCCACACAGTCCAGGTAGGTGACATTTTTCATCACAGCTTCAATTGAACAACGGGAAAAACGTTACAACTGTCCATCAAACACATGGAGCGAAGGGTAACGAGGACCACAAAGGAAGTTGAGAGATGACACTCTACCTTT
The DNA here is from genome assembly GCF_002910315.2 of Salvelinus sp. IW2-2015. Taxonomy (NCBI): domain Eukaryota; kingdom Metazoa; phylum Chordata; class Actinopteri; order Salmoniformes; family Salmonidae; genus Salvelinus; species Salvelinus sp. IW2-2015. Next base: position 2,094 of record NW_019948823.1, read on the forward strand.
AGGGAAGTGCATTATGCTTCTGCAGCAATTAACAGACGCTGTACAGAAGAACCTGCAAATGCTTTCTTAGATAATGGCAGCAATTCTGAACTCGTGTCATGAACCATATACACTATCTGAAATTGGCTCCCAAACAACACACTTGTAAATCCTACAGAATTCCCTCAGAGTGCTTCTCAAGCTAACTCTGCCGGTGAGGCACTCCACACACCATACCCTTCATTCCTAACTCACCCTCTTCTTACTTCCATCCAACTGCGTGCACTCCTCTTCTTCCTCCCTCCATTTCTCTCAAACTCCATCCCACCAGCTCTCCTTCCACCATCTCTCAGTCTCTCTCCTACTCCATTCCTCTCTCTCCTCCTCCACTCTCTCTCCCCATCTCTCTCACCCATCCATCCTCTCACCTCCATCTCTCTCTCCATCCTCTCTCTTCTTCATGCTCTGCCCCTCTCTATTTGAGCGCTGCTGGATTTTAATTAGATGTTTCTAGGGTTCTCAGACTGATGTCAATACTGAGATGGAGCAGAGGCAGGCCTGTGAGCTTGATTGGTGCCCAGGAAGGAGACAGGCTGGAGGAGAGATGGTTTAGCTGCACCCACACACACACCCGTTTAGTTTACCACCCACAGGGCTGGGCAGAGGGAGAGGAAGGAAGTGTGAGGGCAGAGGAGATTGTTCGAATAGATTGAGGACTTAGATATTGGATGTTCTTAATCAGGCTAGGAAGTTACAGGAAAAATGGCCTTCAAAGACCAGCCACATAGGGATTAAATGTACATGTAAGTTAAGCCTGACGCAGTATTTAGCAATCAGAGAGGCACAGTGTTGTGGGACAGGGTGGTCGAGTGTTTGAATCCCAGTCGTTTACACTGGTTTTGAAACTCTATCCCAAACCTTACCTTACTTTAACCATTTGGAAATGAGTGGCCTTGAACTTAGCCTCCCCCTCACTTCAAAATGTGACGTTTGGAGAAATGGATCGACACAGAGTAGTCAGGAGCAGGACAAAACACTAAATTTGCACGTTTGCAGTGAGATCTGTAGAGAGTCTTGTTGAGGAGGGACCAGTGATCAATGGGCATAAGAGGGACATGGGTTATTTACATACATCATGACAGGGACGAGAGTAATAAAATGACAGTGTGGGTGAAGTTCCGGCTAACCCATCTGTTCAGTCAAAAGAGAGTATTGTTGTAGCTCAGGGAGAGAAGAGGAGAGTGAGGGAGAAGGACAGGAGAGTAGGGGAGGACAAGGAGGAGAGAGGGAGAGGCCAGAGGAGAGTAGGGAGAGGACAGAGGAGGAGGTAGGGAGAGGACAAAGGGCAGAGAGAGTTAGGACAGGACAGAGAGTAAGGGAGAGGAACAGAATAGGGAGAGGAAGAATAGGGAGAGGACAGGAGAGGACAGAGGAAATAGGGAGAGGACAGAGGAGAGAGGAAGAGGACAGAGGACGAGGACAGAGGAGAGTAGGGAGATGACAGAGGAGAGTAGGGAGAGTAGGGAGGACAGAGGAGAGTAGGGAGAGGACAGAGGAGAGGACAGGAGAGAGTAGGTGAGAGGGACAGAGTAGAGTAGGGGAGAGGACAGAGGATAGTAGGGAGAGGACAGAGTGAGAGCAGAGGAGAGTAGGAGAGGACAGAGAGGGTAGTAGGGAGAGGACAGAGGAGAGTAAGGGAGAGTAGAGAGGAAGGACGAGGAGATAGGGAGGGACAGAAAGAGGAGAGAGACAGAGGAGGGAACGAGAGGAGAGGAGGAAGTAGGGAGAGGAAAGGGTAGGAGAGGACAGAGGAGAGTAGGGCGGGACATAGGGATTGAAGGCAAGGAGGTAGGGGAGGACAGGAGGAGAGTAGGAAGCAGAGGAAGGACGAGAAGTAGGGGGGAGGAGAGGTACGGAGAGACAGTAGGAAGGCAGGGAGAGTAAGGAGAGGTAAGGAGGAGAGTGAGGAGAGACAGAGGAGAGTAGGAGGGACAGAGGAGAGGACAGAGGAGAGAGAGAGGAGAGAGAGACGCGGACAGAGGAATAGGAGGGACAGAGAGAGTAGGGAGAGGGCAAGGAGAGTAGGGGAGGCACAGGAGGAATAAGTTCTCTTTTCGGTCACTGAATATCATCTTCCTGATTCCTTCTTGTACTGCCGATGTTTTTCTTCTTGTTTTAGTGAAAAAAAAAAAAAAGAAAAAAAAAACAAAAAAAAGGTTTTTTGTTTGAAGAAATGAAAAAAAAATAAAAAAAAAATATAAAAAAAAAAAAAAAAATTGAAAATAAAAAAAAAAAAAGGCGCTTGAAAAAAAAAAAAATAAGAAAACATCGCCCTTTTATTTTCAACTCTGAAAAACAGACCCCAGAAGCCTCCACTCGCGAGTAGGGAGCAGGGACAGAGGAGAGGACAGAGGAGATAGGGAGAGGAGAGGGAGGACAAGAGGTAGGGAGAGGGACGAGCTAGAGTGGGAGAGGCAGAGGAGAGTAGGAGAGGAGATGGAAACCAGTGTTATAAGGGCAAATGGAATAGTAGCCAGGACAAGGGGAATCACAACAGTATAGATCAGTGATTGGAACCCTACCAAGGGTGGAGGTAGTGGTTATGAACAGAGTTGGCAATTATTAAGTGTCGTATTGTGCAATTTATAGCTCATCACTAGGACACGACTAGTCAGAACGGCAACACACAACACACATTACACACACACACACATACCACCACACACACACACAGATCATGCCTATTTCATGGAGCTTATAACAGCACAGGCAGGGTGCTCTCATTGCTCCTTTTATTGCCTTTGAAGAGGATTTGATTCCAGTCAGACATTTTTTATTCGTCTTACCAGACGGGGCGTTTGATCCCTGTGCAATGAATTTAGAATACGATATGTACGCCACCTTGTGAACCTCAACAGATAATCCTTATAACATATGATCAACAAATAACTCAAAAGGGACTGAGCTGAAAATGTTTAGGGTGGGCTTAGTACTGAAATGAAATTTAATGAAGCAATGGTTTGGCCATGGTTATCATATTAAAATAAAAAAAGATTCCATACCGATTACCAAATAGCTCAGAGTTTTTATTTTCTGCAGGGGTAGGTGCTTAATCTGAATTCCCTATCGCCTCATCGACATTACTCTGATCTATTCCACTCCAGGATTTAGTACCAACATTGAATTTTATTTTATTCTTTAGGCTGGTTAGCTCAATAAATGTTAATTTAATCAAATAGGCGTAATGCATAGTAGGGTCGTGAAATAGAATATGAATACATAAACACTCATACACAAAAAAAAAAACAAAAAAAAAAACAGATACCATACCCAAAATTCATATGTGACGAAAAGGAAATGAGGGGGAAAAAAAGAACGCGGTTGGAAAAAAAAAATCTTAACGGTCCTCCCATACCATTTTACCCTTTTACATTTTATCCTAAATCATTGTATCCCATTGGCTAGTTGTCATCAATATTTTTCATTCGATAGGGGAGCTGCTCTTTTCCCAAGTATGTGTGTGTGTTGTGTGTGTGTTGTGCTGTGTGTTGTGTGTGTGTGTGTCGTGTGTGTGGGCTTTGCCAGCTTTAGGAAGTCTCGTGTTGATTATACTGTACAGTGGTAGTATGTGCTAAAGGCCTCTCATATCCTTTCAACAGTTGCTGTGTGTGTCCCAGAGCCTCTGCACAACACACGTGGTGGTTGTAGTGCCTGATAAGGCAGTGAGTGATTGAGCGCAGCCTTGGACCACTGTACCTCCAGAAAGAGAGAAAGTGACTGAAAGACAGATTTCAGAGATAAAAGAAGAGAGAGAGAGAGCGTGTAGATGAGATTAGAGAGAAAATGCGACGCCAGAGAGAGCCTTCAGTGCTGGTGGAGCGGTGCCTTTCCCAGGAGTACAGCCCATTTGATTGATGGGCTACACCGTGGCTATTTAAAGAATCGGGAATTCAGTTCTTACCTGACAATCAATCACTTAGCTAGCTAACACTGCCCGACCACCACCTGCAACGAGCACTACTGGCTACTTAGAGGGAATATTTTTTGGGCAGTGAGAGGGGGAGGAGGAGCTGGAGGAGGAGAAAGTCACCCTCATGTCACCCTCACCTTCCCTGTAGGATAGCGTTAAATATAAATCTTCAATCACTGCTTCCTCCATAAACAAGCATTCCTTTTAAATCATCGTATCGTTGAGTTATTTGCTGATTCTGCATTTGGCCATCGTTATGAGCTTGAATTTTGTTTTTATTTTATCTGCAAATTTACTGTTTTTGTTTTAAAACTTCGATGAATAGAGTGAACACTTGTGGACAGTTTTTCAAGCCAAGCGGAGCGTAATAAGGTCTTGCCCTCTCACCTTTTGTATAATGAACCCTTTACAGAAATCTATTTATAATAATAAAAGTAATTTAAACACTGCACCTATCCCTGTATTATTCCCATTTTTATTATAAACCATAAGCTCTAAATCCATGTCGCTCTCTCGTGAAAAAAAAAAAAAACTGAACAAAAAAAAAAAAAAAAAAAAAAAAAAAAAAAAAAAAAAAAAAAAGAAAAAAAAAAAAAAAAAAAAAAAAAAAAAAAAAAAAAAAAAAAAAAGAAATGTGAAAAAAAAAAAAACACTTTTCATTCGTTTTTTTTTTTTATTAAACTACGCTTAAAGCCTCTCTAAATCATGTGATTGAAAAACAGCACGAGTTGCAACACACACACAGCACAGCCACGTGATATCTTACTGGATACATGGTGTGATGGAGAACTATATATTCCTGGGAGAAAATTAGAGAGAGGAAGAGGGTACATCGGGTTGATACGCTTGATACACAACACACACAAAGGCGCAGTGATATCTACTTTTCATATATGTGTGTGCACTATATATTCCTGAGGGTATGAAGCGGGTCACAGGACTGATTTAAAATAACCTTGGAACAATTCTACTCAGTGGTAGTCGCCAACAACATTTGCATTATCTACACCATTCATGCTTAGCCACAGCGGAGAGTTCTATAGAGTGCATTTTGATTGGCTCGTTGTTCAGTCAACAACCACGAAGAAAAAGTCTAAGTATTAAGACTAGTCTCCATGAGAGCAAATGACGTACCACACACACACACACACACACCACCACACACACACACACGACGACAGGGCTGACTGCCTCGCAGCAATCTCGGCCTGACGATTCTCCCCCTATGCCGCAGGAGGGGCCAAACATGAATCCATTCTAACCAGCTGATGATATTATTCTCCTCTTTTTTATCTTCTCTTTTCTGAGCACAAATAGTACGGCATGCGGGGAGCTAAAGCACTAGGCCGGCCATTTATGGCATTTTTTGCGTTATTATGATGTGTGCGTGCGTCTCGTAGCTCACACAGTTCCCTAACAGCCAGTTGTTTTCCTTCGTTCTTATTTAAGGCACCTTCAAATGTGGTATTGGCCGAATTGCTTTTGAAAAAAATGTAATCGTATTGTCAGGAGGAGAAAAAAAGAGGTAGGATAATCATTCAGCATGGTTCAGAATGGATTGCAGTTTGGCCCCTTCCTGCGCAAATTAATCACGCAAATCCATGGGGGATACTGTCAGGCTGCATTGCTGCCGGCGTGCAGCTGTCGTCGTGTGTGTTATTGTGTGTGTGTGTGTGTGTGTGTGTGTTTGTGTGTATCAGTTATTAGCCCATCTACCAAGAGGAACAGCAACAGATTTGTTCCGTCTCTGTGGTGATGACAAAAGGCCAATCAAATGCCTCTATAGATACTTTCATATTCCGCTGTTGGTGATCGATGTGGTAATAATGCAATGTGTATGGCGACTACCTGGTTGTTATTGTATGTTTAAATCGACTCCCTGTGCCTCTCAGTTTTATTACTCCTCAGGAATAATTGTATAGTGCCACCTATAAATGGCAGTAGATATCACGGCTGTGTGTGTGTTGTACAAGCGTTCATCAACCCATGATGACCTCTCCTTCTCTATTTCCTCATGAAATGCTATTAGTGCACACAATGTACTCTGCAGTAGATTCACGTGTGTGTGTTGTTTAAATGTGAGATGTCGTGTGGACAATTTTGTTTCGTTACACAGTGGGTGCGTGGGGTGACCTGAGGTGTTCTACCCTCCTCCACGCTCCTCCTCCCCCAGTCTACTCCTTGCCCCCAAACAAATCCCTCTAAGTAGCAGAGTAAGTGGTCGTTGCAGGTGTTGGCGAGGCAGTGAAGCTAGCTAAGTGATTGATATGTCAGGTAGAATTCCCATTCTTTAAATGCCACGGTTAGCATCAATATATGGGCTGTCTCCTGGGGAAGGCACCGCTCACCAGCACTGGCTCTCTTCTTGGCGCGCCTTTTCTCTTTCTCTCTCTACCGTACTCTCTCTCTCTCTCTTTTTATCTCTGTCTGTCTTTCAGTCAACTTTCTCTCTTTGGAGGTACAGTGTCAAGGCTGCCCAGGTATCAATCAATTCTCATGCCTTTATTTCCAGGCTCCTAGTTTCCTACCTCACGTGTTTGTTTAAAAACCGATTGTTGTCAGAGGATCTCTGGACACACATGTCAACTGTTGTGTAAAAGCGTTATGAGAAGGGGCTTACGAACCCACACTTACGCACACTTTTAGCGTTATGCAGACAGACTTCCTAAAGCTGGGCAAACCACACACCACGACACACACACACACACACAGGCAAACCACACCACACACACACACAGTAATCTAGGGAAAAGAGCTTTTAGTCTCTCCTATCGGAAGAAAATAATTGTTGAACCACGCAAATGGACAATGTATTCAGAGCAACGGTAAAATGTAAAAAGTTTGGCGATTATCCAATGTATGTGGTAGAGGACTTAAGATTTTCACGACCACTTATTTCGCTATTGATTAATTAATTAAATTTATATGTGATACAAGCCAGGAAAATAACACTCCTAACATGTTTACACCTAAATCCTAGGAGTGAAATGATTCAGCTAGTATTAGGTGCCATGAGGCTGGATAGGGATCAATGAAGTCCTACCTGCGAATAAACCTGATGCTGGATCGTGATGGTAACTTTAATTTACATGTATTCAAATGGGCCCCAAACCATGTTCATTAAATTCTTTCGGTTTATAGCCCTTTACTAAACATTTTAGCTCAGTCTATTTTGAGTTATTGGATCAAGGAATTAAGGATTTAGGTGTTGTATGATGGCCACATAAAGGTGGCGTATTCATATTTTTATTCTTTTTTCATATACTTGCACAGGGATCAAAAGCCCCTGCGTCTTGTGCTATAGACGTAATAAAAAATGTAATCTGATGCTGGGAATCAATCCCTCCTTCAAACGCGCATCTATAGAGGAGGGCTTTGATTGAGGGCACCCTGACTGTTCTGTTATAAGCCCATAAAAATATGGCCTTGGTTGGAAAAACTGACATCTGTTTGTCTGTGTGTGATGTTGTTAATGTACGATGCGTTGTGTGTTGTGGCTGTGTGATGTGTGTGTGTGTGCCTTTGTCTATCCAGTATGTCTTGGTTCATCGGTTTTGGAAAAGAAAAAACAGGAAAATAACACTATTCAAAAAACAAGCTACCAAATCATGGTTGAAATACAGAAATAATCACTTTTCCAATAAAACAAGCTCTAAATCATGTTTGGATGCACCTGTAATTGGAGCAGGTTGAAGAATTTTTTTTCACAATTACGACACTTATTGCATTGCCCAATCTGTTCATAACATACTCACCTTGGAGGGTCATCCCTGAACATACTGTTGTGATTGCCTTGGTCCTGGTGCTATCTTCCTTTGCCCTTTGATCCACTGTTCCTCTCCTCTCCGCTATCTCCTCTGCCATCTCCCTACTTACTATCTGTCTCTCCCATACTCTCCTCTGTCCTCTCTTCTTCCTCTCCCTACTGCTCCTCTGTCTCTCCCTCTGTCCTTCCTACTGCTCCTCTGTCCTCTCCCTCTCTCTCTCCCTTCTCCCTACTCTCCTCTGTAGTCACTTGTTTAAACCTAACTCGCTCGCTCTCACATTGACTTCTACATCGTTCTCTCCATGTATTTCTCTCGTAACTACTGTCCTGCTTCCGGTGGCTAGCTTCCTCTCCGCTATTTCTCTCCCTTACGGCTACCTCGTCCCCCTACTCTCCCTTCTTCCTCTCCTCTTATGCATTCCTTTACATCTCACTTACCTCATGAACCTCTCCAACATACTCTCCATCCTTCTTTTCTCCTACTCTCCTACTGTCTCTCATCCAAGCTCTCAAACTCATACTCGGGTTCTCTTGTCTAGTAAACATCTCCCTGGGATAAAAATGTCCTACATCTTCTCTCCTACTCTCCATAAACAATGCCTTGTCCTACATCTATCGTGCTGTGACAAACTCTAGAAATATCATACACTCTTTCCATAACTACTACCTAACTGCAAGCTCTCTCTCCCAACTCCTCATTGCTTGAAATCATCAGTAATACTCTCCACTTTTTCTAACTTACTTAACAAGGCTCTAACTCAATGTCTTTCGATCTCGCTCACTCTTTAAGAGTTGAACTCTTTTGCTCCCTTACTCTCCCTCTGTCTCTCCCTACTCTCTCTGTCCTCTCTCTGTCTCTCCCTACTCTCCTCTGTCCTTCTCCCTACTCTCCTCTGTCCTCCTCCCTATCTCCTCGTCCTCTCCTCTGTCCTCTCCCCTACTTCTCCTCTGTCCTTCCCTACTCTCCCTACTCTCCTCTGTCCTCTTCCCTACTCTCCTTGTCCTTCCTTCTGTCTTCCCTCTCTCTTCTTCCTTCTCCCTATATCCTCTTCCTCTCCCTTTCTGGTCTCTCCCTATTCTGTCCTTCCCTTTCTGTCCTCTCCCTACTTCCTCTGTCCTCTCTCTGTCCTCTCCCTATCTCCTCTGTCCTCCCCTTATTCCTCTGTCCTCTCCTTACTCTCCTCTGTCTCTCCCTAACTTTCCTCTGTCCTCTCCTTACTCTCCTCTGTCCTTCTCCCTTGGCTACCACCAGTCTCTCTTTTGACTGACAGATGGGTTGCGAATCAACACCTGTCATTTATCTCTCGTCCCTGTTCATGATTTGTATATACCCCTGGTCTCCCTTTGCCCATGATCACTGGTTCCTCCTCAACAAGCTCTCACAGTCTCCTGCAAACGTCAATTTAGTGTTTTTTGTTGCTCCTGCTTTCTCTGTGTCGATCCATTTCTCCAAACGTTCACATTTTGCAGTTGAGGGCTAAGTTCAGGCACTCATTCCAAATGGATTTTAAAGTAAGGGTTAAGGTTTGGATAGAGGTTCAAACCAGTGTCACGACTGGGATCAAACACCACCACACCCTGTCAACACTGTAGCCTACTTGATGCTATTACTGCTCACTTATACATTACTTAATTTACATCCTAGTGGGTAAGGCATTTCTGACGTCCCTAGGCCATGTAGACATCCATATCTAAGTAATCTTAGAACATCTCCCTGCCCTCCCCTTCCACTCTCTCCCCCGGGTGCCCCAGGCTCTAGTGGTGGTAAAATAAACGGATCAAGTACTGTTTTAAAACTCGATGGATTTAGTAACGACTTGTGGTGGACAGGTCAAGCTTGCAAGCAAGCAATGCAACCAGGTCTCTTCCAGTCCTGTCCTCTTCTGTTGAATTTACAGAAATAAACACCCATATTTCTCGCCTCACCAAGGCATCATAGCAAGCCTCTAATCTGCTCGTGACCACTCAACAGTCCTTCCAGTGTTAGACTACCCACCCGCTTTCTTCGCCATAAACTCGATGACTACCAATATATATTAATATTTTCCCAGCTCAGTTGGAAAACCATGCAAAATAATAAATCCAGTAGTAGTTTGCCAAAAACGCAAGAGAGCTGAACGCGCAGAATCATGGTTGGAAGAGTAACGAGAGTGAGAATGGGAGGTAGTAATGAGATTCGGAACTGTTTGTCCAAGTGAAGACGTTGCTTTGACTGATGAGTGAGTATGGAGGGAGAGTGGTTTGGATTGCACTCTGGTAGAGAGATGGTGGATTTTTGGTCGAGAAGTCTGTAAAAGCTTACGGATTAGTGAGTAAGGATCGACACTTGGAGGGAAGGAAGATTGAGAGATGGTGGAGAGAGCTGGTGGGATGGAGAGAGAGAAATGGGAAGGAGAGTGGAGAGGTGAGATGGAAGTAAGGAGAGGGTGTTTAGGGTGAGAGGGGTATGTGTGTGTGTGCCTCACCGTTGCAGAGTGTAGACTTGCGAAGCCTCTGGAGGGAATCTCTGTAGGATCTTACGTGTTTGTTTGGGAGCCAATTTTCAGATAGTTATATGGTTTTCATGCCGAGTCAGCATTTGGCTGCATTATTAAAGAAAGGTCATTGCGGTTTTTCTGTAAGCGTTGTTATTTGCTGCGAAGAGTATGGATGCATTCTCCTTAAAGTCAGAGCTGTGCATCCCTCTCCTTCTTTGTGTTCCTCGTTCCCTTGCTCCATGGTTGATTGACAGTTGTACGTTTTTCCGTTGTTCAATTGAGTGTGTGAAATGTCCACCTGCCTGTAGTAGTCAGTCTCTCTACTCGCTTTGGAAACAGTGCTGTTAATTTACAGGTTTAGACATAATACCGTAGAGTCACTTGGCGTTTCTATTGTGAGGCGATTGTTTGAGAGGGGAAGCTCTCTTGTTCTGACAAAGTAGGGGAAGAAACAGGGTAACAGTTTCGGAATATGGTTTGAGTGGTGTTCATAATCTAAACATTATGGTCAACCAGCCGGAAGTTGTTTGATTGAACTTACACTTTACTTTTAAAAGCGGCAAATTACATTTTCACTGGATTGTGGGGTGTGTGTTGTTTGATTTTTATGGTATTATTTATTGTTGTTACTCAGCGTTATTAGTATATTTTCACTTTATTTTTTTCTTAAACTGCATTGTTGGTAAGGGCTTGTCAGTAAAGCATTGACTCGTAGGTCTAAAAACTGCTCAGAGTCTGAGGTGGTAAAAGACTGTATTAGATGTAAGGGTTGCTAGTGAGTTGAGTCTGCCTGCTGTGTGTGTCCATTAAAACAACAGAGGGAGGATTGCAGTTGAATGGGCTGGTGACACCTTATTGATTGCAGTTTAGTCGTGAAAGGATATTGCAGGATGAATGTATGAAATGGATGATAAGGGCTGAGTGGATTGGATTTAAGGACTGGGAACTTTAGGGTGTGGCTTGTAAAGCCTGGAGATCGATTGGACGTGGGTTGGATGGGTATTCATCGTAGGGACATGAACATAAAGGCGCACACGTCACAAAGGTTTGCCAGGTGGCTTTCAGCGGTGGTTAAACAAATACTACAACTAAGGATGCTTGCCGGTACTAACATAACCAGGGGGGATTGTCAAACTGAGGACATGATACGAAAGAGATAAACAGGGAAGTTAAAGCGCGTATAGACATCGTATTTACTTTTTTCACACCGTAATAACCTTCTTTCTCATATTCATGCACAAATGAAGGAAAATGTCGCTACATGCTTTAATCTTTATTGTAACTAGGTAAGTCAGTTAAGACAAATTCTTTTTACATGCGG
>NW_019948824.1:0-13600 GCF_002910315.2 Salvelinus sp. IW2-2015
GATGTGCTCTTTGGACGCGATCTGGTTTGATCACTCGAGACGTCAGCACATAACTGTGAGAAGAGGTTGCATTGATACAGATACAACAAAATCCAGAACACATTGTATGAAATTTTTAACGTCTTGTATAAACTCTTTGCTGTGCTAATTTTTTTGCGTGACATATATACTTTATGATTCAACTAATTGGCGCCCACAAACAGTTCGTTTGCCTCTACGTACAGACGATTCCACGGGTCTGCTCTGATCGGACCCATATTGTTGCTTTCTGGTAGTTCTCTTCATCTTCTTAGGAGAGCCCTCTCTGGCAGGTCAGAACTGCTTTAATTTCTCTTTATTCTCTCTGCATCAGCTCTCTTAACACGCTCTTCTGGTCTCTGGCCTTGTGGAGAAGATTGGAGTCTGTTTTGATTGAGTGTGTGTCATCATAGCGCCTGTCCTTTTATGTGTATTAACTGCACTGGTTTGGAAACTTGTTACCTGGTATACAAAGACACCTGTACACACAGCTCAATCAAACAACTCCAATCTCTTCCACAATGCCAAGACAGAGAAGCGTGTAAGGACTCAGGGGATAAAATTGTAGACCTGCATCAGGCTGGGATGGGGCTACAGGACAATAGGCAAGCAGCTTGGTGAGAAGGGCACAACTGTTGGCGCATTCATTAGAAAATAGGAGAGAAGTTCAAGATGACGGTCCAATCACCTCGTCTGGGGCTCATGCAAGATCTCACCTCGTGGGGCATCAATGATCATAAGGAAGGTGAGGGGATCAGCCCCAGAACTACACGGCAGGACCTGGTCAATGCCTGAAGAGGAGCTGGGACACAGTCTCAAAGAAATACATTAGTAAAAACACTACGCGTCATGGTTGAAATCCTGCAGTGCACGCAAGGTCCCCCCTGCTCAAGCCGCGCATGTCAGCGTCGAAGTTTGCCAATGACCATCTGGATGATCCAGAGGAGGATGGAGAAGGTCATGTGGTCTGATGAGACAAAATAGAGCTTTTTTGGTTCTAAACTCCACCGCCGTTGTTTGGAGGAAGAAGAAGGTTGAGTACAACCCCAAGAACACCTCCCAACGGTGAGCTGGAGGTGACACATAATTCTTTGGTTTGGATGCTTTTCTGCAAAGGGGACAGACGACTGCAACCGTATTGAGGGGAGGATGGAATGGGGCCATGTATTGCGAGATCTTGGCCAAAAACCTCCTTCCTCAGTAAGAGCATTGAAGATGGGTCGTGGGCTGGATCTTTCCGCTGACAACGACGAAACACACAGCCAGGGCAATAAGGAGTGGCTCCGTAAGAAGCATCTCAAGTCCTGGAGTGGCCTAGCAGTCTCCAGACCTGACCCAATAGAAATCTTGGAGGGAGCCTTGAACGTCGTATTGCCCAGCGACCAGCCCCGAAACCTGAGGATCTGGAGAAGGTATGTAAAGGAGGAGTGGGCAAAATCCCTGCTGCAGTGTGGTGCAAAACCTGGTCAAATACCTAAGGAAACGTATGATCTTTGTAATTGCAAACAAAGGTTTCTGTACCAATTTAGTTCTGCTTTCTGATGTAATCAAATACTTTATGTCATGCAATAAATTGCAATTATTACTTAAAATCATACAATGAGATTTTTCTGGATTTTTGTTTTAGATTCCGTCTCTCACAGTTGAAGTGTACCTATGATAAAAGATTACAGACTCTAATGCTTTGTAAGTAGGAAATCTGCAAAATCGCATGTATCAAATACTGAGTTCTCCCACTGTATAGTATATATACTGTAAATGGCTTTGGATTAAAGTGACTGCTAAAATGGCTTTGGATTAAAATGACTGTTCTAAATGGCTTTGGATTAAGTGACTGCTACATGGTTTGGATAAAAGTGGACTGCTAAATGGCTTGGATGAGAGTGACTGTAAATTGGCTTTTGATAAAGTGACTGCTATGGCTTTGGATAAAGTGACTGCTTAAATGGCTTTGGATTAAAGTGACTGCTAAATGTCTTTTGGATTAAAGTGACTGCACATGGCTTTGGATTAAAGTGACCTGCTCAATGGCTTTGGAATTAAAGTGACTGCTAATGGCTTTGGATTAAAGTGAACTGCTAAATGGCTTTGGATTAGAGTGACTGCTAAATGGCTTGGATTAAAGTGTCTGCTAAATGGCTTTTTGGATTAAAGTGACTGCTAAATGGCTTTGGATTAAAGTGACTGCTAAATGGCTTTTGGATAAAGGTGTCTTCTAAGATTTTTCAATTATTACGCTTTATTTAACTTAACCTACAAGTCAGTTTAGAACAAATTCTTATTTTCAATGACGCCTAGGAACAGTGGTGGTAAACTGCCTGTTCAGGGCGAATGCAGAATTTTGCTACCCTTGTTCAGCTCGGGGATTCGTCAGATAACTTTGTTACTAGTGCAATCGCTACTATACACTAGGCTACCTGTTATATTAGTGAAGGAGGCACAATTGGTGTATCTTAGTCATTGGAAACTGTGGATACTGTTATTTGGGCTCTGGGGCGCAGTGGTGTCTAAGACAGACTGATTAGTGCAAAGAGGCGTCACTGCGTTTACTGGTTTTTTTTCGCGAAAACCAGGATGCATCACATCCGGCCTGTGTTGGGAGTCCTGTAGGGTGGCGGACAATTGGCCCAGCGTCGTCCGGGTTGGCCGGGGTAGGCTGTCATTGTAAATAAGAATTTGTTCTTAACTGACTTGCCTAGTTAAATAAATACATTATTGACTCATATAACTACTGTATATCTCTGTACAGAAATGCCAATAAGAACTGGACCAGGATTCAGGACCACTTCTTCTTTGGTGTCTTTCATCCTGTTAGAGACTATAGTGTGGAAGTAAGACACTGCAACCATTGTATTGTTGATTGATTGTGTGAATTTGAAGAATCAAATGTTTTTGTATGTGAATCTTTTAAAATCTCTTGARTCATTGTAATTTGACCTAATTGCTTAGGGTCTCTAAAAASGAATYAACTGAGTGGTGATTGAGGAGAGYCGACGTGTGTAAACTGTCCCTTTTCCTCCCGTCTCTCCCATGCCAGACCATATTCTACACATTCCCCAGCCTATCGGAGGTGTTTGAGGACGAGTGGATTCCGCCCTGGAAGTTTGAGAAATTGGTGGACTTCTCCCAGAGTGCATCTCTRCCGTTGAGAAACCCTGTCCCTGACCTGAGCCAGATTCAGCCTGGAGACTGGATCCAGCAGGATAAAGGTACATTCCCCTGAGGGGATAAATTAAGTTGTATTGACCTGAAAAAGGTATCACCACTAGATGGKAGCAGAGACTGTACCCAACAGACAGCTACTCTGGTTAAAGTGGAGATCACAGCTATTCAACTATTGGGCTGAAGTACTGCTMGTTCTCCTTTCTACCTGGTAGTTAAATGATCAATTCATGAAATTGATTGGCCAAGTCCCTGATTTTCTAATGAAGGAATGAGAACCAGAAGTGTTCTGGCCCTCCAGGACTTCKGTTTAAAAGCCCTGGTGTAGATGCCTCAGTGTGTTGTTGTTTGTTAGGGGATCAGGATGGTGAGGAGCGCTGGGCCGAGGTCCAGAAGAAGATGACCCCCTGGAGGTTGGGGATCCAGGAACAGGAGCCAGAGCTGGGTCTGGTGCCCCAGCAGAGAGCAGCACGCCTGGGCAAGCTGCACAGTGCCCTCCTGGTGGTTGCCTCGCTCATAGACAAGCCCACCAACCTGGGAGGTTAGTTATTTATTTTCTATTTAACCTCTATTTATACAGGTAAGTCAATGCTGAACAACTTGGTACAGGATGAATGTTTTAACCATCATCTGCTGATCTCTCTGGGTTCTATGTGTAACGGAGGTGGAATGATGAACCATGTTCACATGATGAGTAACCTTGCTTGAGACCTGAAGACTTGCGTTAGCTCCCCAGGCTTGAGCTCAAGGAGCTAACACAGTTATGTAGTGTGCAGGAGACCCTGGTTTGAATCCAGTCGGTCACATATGAACCCACAGCCATTTCTATCCAGCTATATTGTGCTCGATTGGGTGTTGTTGCATGTCTTCTTTATTTTCCATTAAGCTACCCCAATATACTTGGTGTTGCTAAGCGTTGCCATGCAAACAGAGAGCAGCAGGCTGAGCTACATAAACCAATCAGTCCTAATCAGAGTTTGTCTAAGGACCACTAGGACTACATCATAACAGACTCATTTATTGTTCTCCACTGGGCTGCTGTATTGCTGCGCTGCCTGTTATCTCAGTTTATGTAGCCTTACGTTGATGTAATGAGTTATACAGGAGAAGAACCTTTATGAACCAAGTGACATTTTTATTTATTTAACCTTTATTTAACTAGACAAGTCAGTTAAGAAGAAATTCTTATTTTCAATGACGCCCTAGGTACAGTGGGTTAACACCCTTGTTTAGGGCAACGACATATTTTTACCTTGTCAGCTCGGGGATTTGATCTTGCACCCTTTCGGTTACTAGTCCAACACTCTAACCACTAGGCTTCCTGCCGCCCAGCTATGTCCAAATAACACCCTATTCCCTATGTAGCGCACTACTTTTGACCAGAGCCCGTTTTTCCCTGGTCAAAGTAGTACACTATATAGGGAACAGGGTGCCATTCGGGCACAGCCACGATGATATAAAAGAGGAGAGTAGAGTGAGATTGTGAATTGGACTGTAAATGTTTATCATTTATCCACAGAAGGAGCAAGAAACATGAGAGGAAGGTTTGTTCTGTCTAGCCCTGACTGTCCCTGCTCTTGTCCAGCGTTTGCTAGGTACAACCTCCCAGATGTCTTGGTCCAGGCTGTTAGGATCTAGGATAACCTCCCCCAGATATTCTGGTCCAGGCCTGTTTGGTCTAGGATACACCTCCCCAGATGTCTGGTCCAGGCTGTTTGGTCTAGGATCACCTCCCCAGATGTTGGTCCAGGCTGTTAGGTCTAGGATACAACTCCCCGATGTCTGGTCCAGGCTGTTTGGTCTAGGATACAACCTCCCCAAATGTCTTGTCCAGGCTGTTTGGTCTAGGATACAACCTCCCAGATATCTGGTCCAGGTCTGTTGGTCTAGATACAACCTCCCCATATGTCTGGTCCAGGCTGTTTTGGTCAGGATAAACCTCCCCAGTGTCTGGTCCAGGCTGTTTGGTTCCAGGATACAACCTCCCCAGATGTCTGGTCCAGGCTGTTTGGTCTAGGATACACACCTCCCAGATGTCTGGTCCAGAGCTGTTTTGGTCTAGGATACAACCTCCCCAGATGTCTGTCAGGCTGTTCTTGGTCTAGGTACAACCTCCCCAGATGTCTGGTCCAGGCTGTTTGGTCTAGGATTTACACCTCCCCAGATGTCTGGCTCCAGACTGTTTGGTCTAGGATACAACCTCCCCAGTATGTTTGTCCGGTGTTTGGTTAGGATAACCTCCCCAGATGTTTCCAGGCTGTTTGGTCTTGGATAACACCTCCCCAATGTCCTGGTCCAGGCTGTTTGGTCTAGGATACACCTCCCCAAATGTCTTGGTCCAGGCTGTTTGGTCCTAGGTACAACTCCCCAATGTCTTGTCAGGGCTGTTTGGTTCTAGGATACAACCTCCCCAATGTCTGAGTCCAGGCTTGTTTGGTCTAGGATACGCAACTCCCCAATGTCTGGTCCAGGCTGTTTGGTCTAGGAATACAACCTCTCCAGATGTCTGGTCCAGGCTGTTTGGTCTAGGTACAACCTCCCCAGATGTCTGGTCCAGGCTGTTTGGTCTGGATACCACCTCCCTCATATGTCTGTGTCCAGGTGTTTGGTCTAGGATACAAACCTCTCAGATGTCTGGTCCAGGCTGTTTGTGCTAGGATACAACCCCCAGATGTCTGGTCCAGGCTGTTTGGTCTGAGGATACAACCTCCCAGATGTCTGGTCAGGCTGTTGGTCTGGTACAAACCTCCCTAGATGGTCTTGTCCAGGCTGTTTGGTCTAGGACTCAACCTCCCCATATGTCTGGTCCAGGCTGTTGGTCTAGGATTACAACCTCCCCAAATGTTCTTGTCCAGCTGTTTTGGTCTAGGATACAACCTCCCCAGATGTCTTCTGTCCAGGCTGTTTGGTCGAGATACAACCTCCCATATCTCGGTCCAGGCTGTTTGGTCTGGGATACAACCTCCGCCAAATGTCTTGTCCAGGCCTGTTTGGTCTTAGTCTACAACCTCCCCAAGTGTCTGTACAGCTGTTTGGTCTAGGATACAACCTCCCCAATATGTCTGGTCCAGGCTGTTTGGTCTAGGATACAACCTCCCCACAAAGTACTGTCACTAGGTCCAGGCTTCTTGTCAGATACACTTCCACATTGTGCTGGTCCAGGCTGTTTTGGTCTAGGAATACAACCTCCCCATATGATCTGTTCTGTTCCAGGCTGGTTGGTCTAGGCAAACAACCTCCCACATGTCTGTCCAGGCTGTTTGGTTCTAGGAATTACAACCTCCCCAGATTGTTGGTCCAGGCTGTTTGTCTAGGGATACAACCTCCCCAGAATGTCTGGTTCCAGGGCTGTTGGTTCTAGATACAACCTCCCAGATTGTCTGGTCCAGGCTGTTTGGTTTAGGATACAACCTCCCCCAGTGTCTGGTTCAGGCGTTTGGTCTAGGATACAACCTTCCCAGATGTCTGGTTCCAGACTGTTTGGTTTAGGATACAACCTCCCCAGATGTCTGGTCCAGGCTGTTTGTGGCTAGGATACAACCTCCCCAATGTCTGGTCCAGGCTGTTTGGTCTTAGATATAACAACCTCCCAGATGTCTGGTCCAGGGTGATTTAGCTAGGATACAACCTCCCCAGATGTCTTGCGATCCATGCCCTCGTTCTTGGTTTTAGGATACACACCCTCCCAGAGTTTGGTTCCAGGCTTGTTTGGTCCATGATTAACCACCTCCCCGATGTCTGGTCCAGGCTGTTTGCTAGATACAACTCTCCCCAGATGTCTGGTCCAGCTGTTTGCCTAGGATACAACCTCCCCAGATGTCTGTCCAGGCTGTTGGTTCTAGGATACAACCTCCCCAGATATCTGGTCCAGGCTGTTTGGTCCTAGGATACAACCTCCCCGATGTCTGGTCCCGGCTGTTTGGTCTAGGATACAACCGTCCCAGACTATTTTCCAGGCTGTTTGGTCTAGGATACAACCTCCCCAGATGTCTTGTTGTGTAATGACTTTTCTTTCTTTTTTTAAARCAAATGTTTCTGTTTTTTCCTTTGAATGRAARATATCCAGGTAATGTCTATATAAGCGTTTYTATCCCACAGAAATGTTAAAYAGCCGCTGGTTGTTGATTTGGTCATTTGTTGACATTCCTTTTGRCTTACACGGTCACTCACTCAGAAACACCTTATGTAAGACTTTGCATGTTAGAGAACGATAGCGATMTGTTAAGSTAACCTTTAGGATATATGTTGCCATCATACTTGTAGATTTAGCACACAGAGACATTTTGTACATATTTTTCTATATTAGGAATCAGACTCAATGGTACTGCAYAAAGTCCTGGATGTGTCCACATAGGTTGTTAGGTTGATACTGTACATAGAGATAGGCTACATCATATGCATTCAGTAGAGATAATGATGCTGTGGTAAKTCTTTAATTGATCCAATAKATGATTAACAACAAATACAATGAAATGAAAATGTAATACAGTGAAAATTGAYTTAAATGTAAATCAAATATATTTATACAAGGTACTATGTTAAAACAGACTCGGTACAGTTTGTCATCGTAGATGTGTCTAGTTCATCACCTCCATGTCCCATATTAAAGGTTGACTTTGGGAGAAAACTCAAAGAATGCAGTTTAACTGTGTAACTGATCAATGCACCGCCATACAACTTCATTTAATGCTTAAAAAAATGAAATGGATGAATACTACATTTGGTTACAGAAGTGSCATTTCTTACCGATCTCTACAGCTTCTGTCCAAAACTAAATCCTCGGAAATGATGTCAACAAATACTGAAGGAGTAAGCAGCAGACCCTGAAAAGGGGGAGACGTGAATCTGACTMTCACTAATCCCTCTCCGACCATATACTTGAGCAGTGGAATCTGCTAAGGTAAACTCATCTTCGTAGTACTAGCTACTAACATTATGCTATTTACTAATGTTAGCTAGGCTAACGCTAGCACACAGTGACTAGTTTTGCTAACGAACTAGCTACGATAGAAGACCGTTGGTGTTAACTAATACAGTTACTTTTTCTGACGAGGGAGTAACTTATTATCATCATCTCGATGAGCCACCAAAGGCACACCCCGTTTCTGTTCGAAAATTGAGAAAATTGATAAATACATTTGATTTGATTTTGATTTGAGTTAACCCACTGTTCCCGGTAGGCCGTCATTGTAAAATAAGAATTTGTTCTTAACTGACTTGCATAGTTTAAATAAAGGTTCAATTAAAAAATATATAGAAATGTGAGAACCATTTTAGGTCTTTTTGTTCAGGGATTCTAACCCTGAAAAGTCTCTTCTTTCATAGTTCTCATCACTCTTTCCTCCACCCTTGCTATAAGAATGAGAATTGAGCGATAAGGTATTATTTATCCAAGTCTTTGACTAGAAAGGGTTCCTTTTCTTTGAGTGCAGTAAAGAATGCAGCTTTGACATGTGGTCCACCTGAATTCAGTGCCTCGTATATCACTCTCATATTGTCCTGCCAGGTCGGTGCAGCGCTGATATTTGCATTGATCTCTTCACCAATCATGCCCTTTGTCAAGAGAACATCTGCTATGGCAGACACATTATTGACTCTTTGAATGAGCTGTGGTCTGAATTGATCAACAAACTCAATGTCTCTTGTGGATGAATCATCTCTGTATTCATCTGTTCGTATTTCAGCTTTCCATAAAGATTCTCCCTTCTCACTTATCAACTCCATCGCAGCATCCTTTATGTACACTTCAAAGTAGTTTGGCCTGGTGCTTCTCAGCTTGATCTTTTCTGGCGTAATCGAGGATTGACACGAGGTCTTGAGGGTGAAGCGACTCCCCTTCCGATGGGACTTCTCCGGCTTTGGCTTTGGAAGTCTTAAGAATCCATATGACTTCTCCTGTGCCTCCACCTCCCGTGCTAGAGAAGGATCACATCGGATCAGATATGTGTGTAAGGTGAGGAGTGCTCTGGTGGACCTGAAGATCAGAAGGTCACAGTGCACTCTCCAATGCAACCCACGTCTCAGTACCAAACCCCTGCCAGAGAAGGAGGGATGAAGCAGTTTGGCGTGGAACCGCGTCACCTCATCCACTTCTTCCACAAGCACTCTGTTGTCTTTCACATGTAGAACCTTCATGTCTTCTCTCAAGGAGGATTGTGGGTAGTCTGGATCTATACAGACAAAGTGTGGCAGATWAATTTCTTCTAGTTTGCCAGAAATCATTGTGATGTCCAGTAATGGACCTCCTTCTTCAAACCGCATGTTGTTCAGAGTGGCCCTGTGAGGCTCCCAGGAGCTGAACTGGTATCGCAGGCTGACTTTGCTCTCACATACCCACCGCAGCCCTGATAAGATGCACTCGTAATGCCCTGCTGCAGAAGAGTCAAGTGTGTAGACGGTGGTCTCAMCCTCTGTAGACACGGAGGGTTCAACCTGAATCCAGGACATTGAGCTCTTTATATGGTTGCAATTCAAACATGCCTTTGGACTATCGGTTTTAAGGCCAAACTCTTTTTGAAGAAACATATTTGACTCTGAATAGTTGACTCCAATCTCTTTGGCCAGTTTAGTGATGATTGTTCCTACTGAATCCAGGGCCTTGTTGTAGAACTGTCTCATTGTTCCAGTGATGACACTACTAGCATCCTTTTGACCAGGACTAAGTTTGTCCATGATTTTTGTATGTATGACTACAAGCCTATCTACCATTAAGTTCTGTTTTTTTAAATCACGTTCAATATTATCACCAAGAGACAGAAGAAGGGCAACTTTAGTCTTCAATTCCTGTTCACTAGGTTCTTCGCTTTCAATTACGTTTGAGAGCTCTTCAAGTTGTGACAACTGGGGTAGCAGAGGATTTGACTGTTCAGGAGTGTTGGTTTCACAGTTATCAACATCTTGATCTTTTGATGTMGCCATTTTCACTCCAAAGGGGCAATCTGCAGTGGCTACATCCACTTTTGGACTTATAAAGCAGTAATGTTCTTGCTAAGCCATTGACTCTAGAAGAATATAATTTTCAAATACCTCATGAGCTTAGTTCAACTGTCGTACKCCATCAGAACCCAGAATATAAGCTTGCTTTATGGCAACACTTGTTAACATCMTAATTGTAAACAAACACGGTATAGCCTCAAAARGTGAGGAAAAAATAAATCCTCTMGTATGTGTTGTCAGGTATCCACTACTGTGTATCAGTTGTAATCCATTTACTACAGGAAATGTCTAGCCAGTTTCCCTTTTTATTGTCCAAACGTCACCTTGTGAATTGGACTTCCTCCTCCCAATCTCAGTTAGTTCCACTCCTAACAGACAATGAATCAATGTCCAAATAAACAAAAGAAAGACATGAGAGAACTGCTGTGAATAGATGGGTGTGAACTGTGGGACTGTGTTTGGCTTTAATGCAGTCACATGGTCTTGAGTAAAGATGGAATATTTTTAGGTGGATTTTCAACAATATATTATTTTATACAGTGTGGCTATCATAGTGTTAGATTCCCAAAACAGAGATATTTAAATGTGAGGTCTTAAGGCTGCAACTTGTGCATCCCACAGAATCAAAAAAGCTGACGAGTATCTGGTTAAATAATCAACCTCCTTAGTACACACTTCATTAACATAAGGTTGCCAAATTAAACCTCACTGCAAAATATGACTTTTACAGTATTTTATGTGCTGATCTGGGCTCTTTTGCATAAAGAAAATATCACTCTACCTGTAGCATTCAGAATAACTGAAACATTTAAATAATGTTGGTGTAAAATCATTGTTGTGTTTTTGTTTTGATTTATATTTCTTGTGTGGTCTGTCTGCCGGGCTGTGTAGTAGTTAAAGGCTTAATGCAGCCATTTTTATATCCAGTCAAATCATTTCTGGGTAACAATTAAGTAGTTTTCCATTAAAATTTGAACAAAAATAGCTTTTTACCAAAAAAAAATCTCAAGCAATAATGTGTATAGGACTGGGGTGGTCTGAATGGGGAGGGGGAAAACTGAAAACTAGCTGTTATTGGCAGAGAGGTTTGTTATTGGTCTATTAACTAATTAAGCTTAAGCCTCGACCCATGCAAAACCCTGCTGATTAGAAAGTCCTTTGTTAGATGTGTATTTTCAAACAGCAAATGTTTTCACCACTTAGTGTTAGTTTATCAGCTGATACAAAACACCAGGGATAAACAGAATTTAGACTGCACTGGGCCTTTAAATAAAATAAAAAAAATGTTGCATTGCTCTGTCTGAAGAAAATATCTCCTTAGACCTGTAGCATACCAATAACTGAAAACATGTAAATAGTGGTGTGTAATGTTTGTTAATGTGTACATACATGTGGTGTGTAGGACGTGTGAGCTCTTTGGGGCGAGTGGTCTGAGATATACCATATCGACCATTAAACACTGAACTAAAAATATAAACGCACACATGCAACAATTTCAAGATTGTACTGAGTTACATTCGTATAAGGAAATTAGTCAATGTAAATAAATTAAGTCGGCCCTATTCTATGTGATTTCACATGGCTGGGAATATAGATATGCATCTGGTGGTCACAAATACCTTAAAAGAAACAAAAAGAAACGGCTTCGATCACGAACTGCAGTCAGGTCAAGACATGATTGAGGATTGACGAGCACACAGATGAGCTTCCCTGAGGCGGTTTCTGACAGTTTGTGCAGAAATTATTTGGTTGTGTAAACCCACAGTTTCATCAGCTGTCCGGGTGGCTGTTCTCAGACGATCCCGCAGGTGAAGAAGCCGGATATTGAAGGTCCTGGGTTGGCTTGGTTACACGTGGTCTGCGGTTGTGAGGCCAGTTGGATGTACTGCCAAATTCTCAAAAATGATGTTGGAGGTGGCTTATGGTAGAGAAATGCACATTACATTCTCTGGCAACAGCTCTGGTGGACATTCCTGCAGTCAGCCAATTGCACGCTCTCTCAAAACTTGAGACATCTGTGGCATTGTGTGACAAAACTGCACATTTTAGAGTGGCCTTTTATTGTCCCCAGCACAAGGTGCACTTGTGTAATGATCATGCTGTTTAACCAGCTTCTTGATTTGCCACACCTGTCAGGTGGATGGATTATCTTGACAAAAGAGAAATGCTCACTAACAGGGATGTAAACAAATTTGTGCGCAAAATTTAAGACAAATAAGCTATTTGTGCGTATGGAAAATGTCTGGCATCTTATTTCAGCTCATGAAACATGGGACCAACACTTTACATGGTGCATTTATTATTTTGTTCAGTGTAGTATGTGTTGGACAGTCTTTGCCAAGTCAGTGATAAACACTTTCGCGCTCTCTCCCTCTCTCTTTGTCTCTCTCGATCTCTCTGTCTGTGTGTGTGTAGGTCTGTGTAGGACGTGTGAGATCTTTGGGGCCAGTGGTCTGGTGTTGGACAGTCTTCGCCACGTCAGTGATAAACACTTCCAGGCCCTGAGTGTCTCCTCTGAGCTATGGCTCCCCCTACTGGAGGTAGGTAACAACACTTTAGTAGCCTAAACCACACCTGTCAAGCTCATTCCACAGAGGGCTGAGTGTCTGCAGGTTTTCACTCCTCCCTTGTACTTGATTGATGAATTAAGGTCACTAATTAGTAAGGAAGTCCCCTCCCCTGGTTGTCTAGGTTTTAATTGAAAGGAAAAAACAAAARCCAGCWGACACTTGGCCCTCCGTGGAATGATTTGGACWCCCYTGACCTGAAGTCTCCAGTGCCGTASTGGAGSGTTCAGTGCAGATGTAGCGGAAGGAGGACAGCAGAACACTCTAGAATATTGAGATGCACACCAAGTTCTTTAACTCTACTGTGTTCAACTTACTTTTTAGGCAGCTAAAAAAGTGTTATGTTAACATCATATCTTTGTGTCTCTACCAGGTGAAGCCCGTAGAACTGGCTGACTTCCTGCAGCTGAAGAAGAGGGAGGGCTACTGCATTGTGGGAGTGGAGCAGACAGCCAATAGTCAGAGTCTAAAGGACTAGATAGGTGCCGCTGAGGTAGAGACTCTGTTACTGCTGGGGCTAAAAGACCACTCTCCTTATAGACAGCAGAGCACGACAGTTGTGTCATCTGCCAGGTTGGTTATATAACTTTGTCGTTCATATCTGGAAGTATTTTCTGCGTTCAATCCACCAAGCCATGACATGAAGATGCAGTTATCACTCAACAGACCCAAACCCACACAACATGAACAATCGAATAGCAGTGAGGCATGACTGTATCTGGGCACATCAATTCAGTTTTGAATTTGACTGGTATAAACACACATGTACAGTACACAGCCCATGGCCGCGACTGTACTCCACGGGCGTCAGGGAGGAAGCTGACCAAGGCTCTTGAATGGAGTCTGCAATAATGCGACGTGAGTGTGTTCCCTGGGCCCCTATGCAGGCAGACACACACACAGAATCTTCTCTCCTT
>NW_019948824.1:15784-21240 GCF_002910315.2 Salvelinus sp. IW2-2015
AACCCCACAGGGTGCTATTTGACCTCTAACCCCACAGGGTGCTATTTGACCTCTAACCCCACAGGGTGCTATTTGACCTCTAACCCCACAGGGTGCTATTTGACCTCTAATCCCACAGGGTGCTATGTTTTTGCTCCACAGGCTTCATTGTTATTGACTCAACCAGTGGCTGTGTCCCATACGGTGCCATATTACCTACATAGGGCCCACAGCCAGTGTGTTCACCTACCGTGCTGTGGTTTGTCTGGGGAGGGCTGAGTAGGGTCCCGCTGGTCCGGGCGGGTAGAGGGCGTGTGTGTAAACGGCTTCTCCACCACAGGACTAGAGAGGGATCCGTTTCCTTTCAGCTCGTTGGCTTTGCAGACTTTTTCTGAAGAGAAACAAGAGTCAACTGTAAGTTAGCTAGACTGCTGTAGCATTTCACGGCTACATTTAGTTACCTAGACTGCTGTAGCATTTCACTAAGAAAGAGAGGAGAGAGAACGAGCGTAAGATTTAAGACAGAGGAGCGGAGGAGCAAATGGGTAGACCCAGGAGAGGGAGGGAGAGGGTAAGACAGAAAGCGGGGGATGCGAGAGGTTAAGACCAGATAAGGGGAGAGGCGTAAGACAGAGGGGAGGAGGGGTAAAGACAGAGGGAGAGAGGAAGACAGAGAGGGAGGAGGGGTAAGACATGAGAGGGAGAGCAAGAGGAGGAGCGGTAAGAAACAGAGAGGAGAGGAGGGCTAAGACAGAGGGAGGAGGGGGGTTTAAAGACAGAGGGAGGAGCGGGTAAGACAGAGGGGAGGAGGGTTTAAGACAGAGAGGGAGGAGGGAGGGTAATAGGACAGAGAGGAAGAGGGAGAAGGGTTATTTTTAAGACAGAGGGAACTAGGAGGGGTAAGCGGATAAGACAGAGGGGGAGGGAGGGTAAGACGGAATAGAGGCAGTAAGAGACACGGAGGGGGAGGAGGGGGTAAGATAAGACAGAGGGGAGGAGGGGGTAAGACACGGGGGAGGAGGGGGTGAAGACAGTAGAAGGGGGAGGAGGGTAACATGAGGGGAGAGGAGGGGTTAAGACAGAAGAGAGGCGAAGGTGAGAGGGAGGACACGGGGGTATTAAGGTAAGACAGAGGGAGAGGAAGGGCGGTAAACAGAGGGGGAAGAGGGCGTAAGCAGGGAGGAGGTGGGGGGGGGAGGTTAAAGAGCAAGGAGAGTAGCAAGAGAGGAGGAGGGTAAGACAGAGGGAGGAGGTGTTAAAGACAGAGAGGAGGGGAAGCAGAGAGGGGAGTTAGGACAGAGCAGGGACAAGAGGAGGCGGTAAACAGAGGAGGGAGAGGGGTAAACAAGAGGAGGGTTAAGACGAGGGAGGGTGAAGAGAGGGTAGAGGACAGAGGGGAGGAGGTGGTTAAGACAGAGAGTAGTAAAACGAGGGAGGAGGTAAGACGAGAGGGAGAGGGTAAGACAGAGGGAAGGGGTAAGACAGAGGGGAGAGGGAAGAAGAGGTAAGGGTAAGACAGAGAGGAGTAAGCAGAGAGGGTAAACGGAAAGGGGAGAGGGTAGACAGAGGGGAGGAGCGGTAAGACAGAGGAGGGAGAGAGGGGGTTAAGACAGAGGGAGGAGGGGTTAAGAGCAGAAGGAGGGAGGGTTTATAGACAGAGGGGAGGAGGGTAAGACGGAGAGGGTAGGAGGTGAGGGTGAGAGACAGAGGGGAGAGCAGGTTAAGACAGAGGGAGGAGGTAAACAATGGAGGGTAAGAGGGTACAGTATAAACAGAGAGGAGAGGAGGTAAGACAGAGGAGGAGGAGGGGTAAGACGAGGAGAGGGAAGGGAGAGATAGACAGAAGAAGGGAACGAGGCAGGTAAGACAAGAGGGAGGAGGTTAGAACAGAGGGGCAGGAGGGTAAGAACAGAGAGGAGAGGGTAAGACAGGAGGGGAGAAGCGGGTATTAAGACAAGGGGAAGGAGGGTCACCAGGAGGGGAAACAGAACAGGATAAAGGACAGACACCGAGAGGAGGAAGACAAGGGAGAGGAGACGAGGAGGAGGTTAAACAGAGAGGAGGAGGGTAACACGGGAGAGGAGACAGAGGGAGGGACAGAGGTAGGGCGGTAACAAGAGAAGAGACAGAGGGGGAGTGTAAGAACAGAGAGGAGGGCAGGGTAAGACAGAGGGGGAGGAAGGGGTAAGACAGAGGGAGGGAGGGGTAAGGAGAGAGAGGAAACAGAGGGAGGAGGTAAGCAGAAGAGGAGGGGTAAGACAGGAGTGTAGGAGGGAGGCAGTAGAGCAGGAGGAGGAGCAAGAGAGGAGGAGAGGGTAGACAGAGAGGGCAGGAGGTAAACAGAGGGAGGAAGACAAGAGGAGGGGGGAAAGGGAGGAGGTAAGACGAGGGAGAGGGGTAAAGAGGGAGTAAGAAGGGAGGAGGGTACGAAGGAGGAGGTAAACCCGGAGGAGGTAGCAAGGGGGGATAGGGTAAGACATGAGGAGGAGGGTAAGACGAGAGGGAGGAGGGGTAAGACGAGGGAGAGGGAAAGGAGAGGGTAGACAGAGAGGGAGGAGGGTAAGACAGAGAGGGAGGAGGGTAAGCGAGAGAGTAACGGGAGGAGAAGAGAGGAGAGGTAAGACAGAAGAGAGGAAGGAGGGGGTAAGCAGAAGGAAGCAGGTAAAAGAGGGGAGGGTAAACAGAGGGAGGATGGTAGAGAGGAGGGTTAAGACAGAGAGGAGAGGCGGTAAGACAGAGAGGAGAGGAGAGGTGAGAGGAGACAGAAGGAGAGAAGAGAGAGGGCTAAGACACGAGGAGGGAGGGGTAAGACAGAGAGTGAGAGGGTAAGACATGAAGGGAGAGGGGTAAGAACAGAAGGGGAAGGAGGGGTAAGACGAGAGGAGACGGTAGCAGAGGGGGTAAGACGAGGGAGAGGCGGTAGCGGGAAGAGATAGGCGAGGGGGTTAAGACAGAGAGGAGGAGGTTAAGACGAGAGGAGGGGAACAGAGAGGGTGGATAGACAAGAGGAGAGGGGTAAGACGAGAGAGGGTAAGAGAGGGAGGGTAAGACGAGACGGAGGAGGATGAGAGAGGTAAGACAGAAGAGAGGGAGAGGGAGAGGTAAACAAGAGAGGGACGGAGGAGGAGGTTAAGACAGAGGGGGAGGAGGGTAAACAGCTGCAATACAAATATTACTGGACAGGCTTCTATTAACTTCTATTTACCTTAACCCCACAGGGTGCTATTTGATCTCTAACCCCACAGCGTGCTATTGATCACCCTCTAACAACCCCACGAGGGTCTATTACCTCGAACCCCACAGGGTTTATGAACCTCTACCCCACAGCGTGTTATTGACCTCTAACCCCATGCTTATTTGACCACAGTGTTATTGACCTCTAACCCCACAGGTGCTATTTGACTCCTAACCCCACAGCGGATTTACTCTAACCCCACAGGGTGCTATTTACCTCTCAACCCCACAGAGTGCTATTTGACCTCTAATCCCACAGGTACTACTGTTTTTGCCTCACAGGCCTTCATTTTATGACCTCAACCAGGGCTGGTCCCATACGGTGCCATATTACCACATAGCCCACAGCCAGTGTTCACCTACCGTGCTGTGGTTTGTCTGGGGAGGGCTGAGTAGGTCCCGCTGGCCGGCGGTTAGAGGCTCGTGTGTGTAAACGCTCTCCACCACAGACTAGAGAGATCCTTTCCTTCAGCTCGTGCTTTGCAGACTTTTCTGAAGAGAAAACAAGAGCACTGTAAGTAGCTAGACTGCGTTGTAGCATTTCATAGGCTACATTTAGTTACCCTAGACTGCTGTAGCATTTCACAGCTACATTAGTACCTAGACTGCTGTAGCATTCACGCTTACATTTAGTTACCTAGACTGCTGTAGCATTTACGCTACATTTAGTTACCAGACTGCCTTTAGCATTTCACGCTACATTTAGTTACCTAGACTGCTGAGCATTCACGCTTACCATTTAGTACCTAGACTGCTTCGCCTCACGCATTAGCTTCACAGCTACATTTAGTTACCTAGACTGCTGTTAGCATTCACAGCTACATAGTTACCTTAGACTGCTTGTAGCATTTCACGGCTACATTTAGTACCCAGTGCTGTAGCATTCAACGCTACATAGTTACTAGACCGCTGTAGCATTTCACAGCTACATTTTAGACCTAAGACTGCTGTAGCATATTCACGCTACATTTAGTTACCTAGACTGCTGTAGCATCTTACGCTACATTTTATACCTAGACTGCTGTAGCAATTTCACGGCTACATTTAGTTACCTAAGACTGCTGTAGCATTTCACAGCTACATTTAGTTACCTAGACTGCTGTAGCATTTCACAGCTACATTTAGTTACCTAGTCTGCTGTAGCCATTTCACGGCTACATTTAGTTACCTAGATCGCGTAGCATTTCACAGCTACATTTAGTTACCTCGACTGCGCTGTAAGCATTTCACAGCTACATTTAGTTATCCTCGACGCCGCCTGTAGTATTCACAGCTACATTAGTTACCTAACTGCGGTAGCATTTCACGGCTACATTTAGTTACCTAGACTGCTGTAGCATTTCACGCTACATATTATTACCTAGACTGCTGTAGCATTTTCACGCTAACATTAGTACCTAGACTGCCTGTAGCATTTCACGCTACATTAGTTACCTAGACTGCTGTAGCATTTCACAGCTACATTTAGTTACCTAGACGCTGTAGATTTCACAGCTACATTATTAGTTACCTAGTCGCTGTAGCATTTCACGGCTACATTTAGTTACCTAGACCGCATTGTAGCATTTCACAGCACATTTAGTTACCCGAAGCCGTGTAATATTCACAGCTTACATTTAGTTACCTAGACTGCTGTAGCATTCACGCTACAGTTTAGTTTACCTAGACTGCTGTAGCATTTTCACTGCTACATTTAGTTACCTAGACTGCTGTAGCATTCACAGCTACATTTAGTTACCTAGACTTGCTGTAGCATTTCACAGCTACATTAGTTCCAGACTGCCTGTAGCAATTTCACAGTACATTTCGTTACCTAGCTGCTTAGATAGCATTTCACTGTGTACATTTTAGTTACCTAGATGCTTAGCATTCACGCTACATTTAGTTAACCCTAGACTGCTGTAGCATTTCACGCACATTTAGTTACCTAGACTGCTGTAGCATTTCACGTACATTTAGTTACCACTAGACTGCTGTAGGTATTTCCACAGCTACATTTAGTTACCTAGACTGCTTGTAGCATTTCACAGCTACATTTATTACCTAGCTCTGCTGTAGCATTTCACAGCTACATTTAGTACCTACCGTCTGTAGCTATATCACGCTAATTTAGTTACCTAGACCAGCTTGTTGCATCCAGCTACATTTATTACCTAGACTGCTCGTAGCATTCACAGCTACATTATGTTACCTAGACTGTGTAGGCATTGCACGGTAATTTAGTTACCTTAGGATGTATAGTA
>NW_019948824.1:22301-26250 GCF_002910315.2 Salvelinus sp. IW2-2015
ATTTCACAGCTACATTTAGTTACCTAGACTGCTGTAGCATTTCACAGCTACATTTAGTTACCTAGACTGCTGTAGCATTTCACAGCTACATTTAGCGGTATAATTTCGGACACAAATGCTTTAATAACAAACTCTGGGAATACAACAATAACATTGTGGTTAACATATGATACACACTGAGTGGACAAAACATTAAGAACACCGTCTCTTTCCCTGAGACTGACCAGGTGAATCCAATCAGATGAAGGGGAGGAGACAGGGTAAAGAAATATTTTTTTWAACCTTGAGACAATTGAGACATGGATTGTGTATGTGTGTCATTCAGAGGGTGAACGGGCAAGACAAAAATATTTAAGTACCTTTGAACGGGGTATGGTGCCAGGTGCACCAGTTTGTGTCAAGAACTGCAATGCTGCTGGGTTTCTCACGCTCAACAGTTTCCTGTATGTATCAAGAATGGTCCACCACCGAAAGGATGTCCAGCCAACTCGACACAACAGTGGGAAGCATTGGAGTCAACATGGGCCAGCATCACTGTGGAACGCTTTCGACACCTTGTAGAGTCCATGCCCCRACGAATTGATGCTGTTCTGAGGGCAATATTATAAAGGTGTCCTTAATGTTTTGTACATGCAAGTGAATACTGTGTGTACCTGACAGTTGGTAGAAGGTTCTAGAGTGTAGTAGAAGGCTGTTGAGTGTGGTGGTTGCACCTGACAGTTCGTAGAAGGTTCTAGAGTGTAGTTAGAAGGTTCTAGAGTATAGTAGAAGGTTCTAGAGTATAGTAGAAGGTTCTAGAGTGTAGTAGAAGGTTCTAGAGTGTAGTAGAAGGTTCTAGAGTGTAGTAGAAGGCTGTTGAGTGTGGTGGTTGCACCTGACAGTTCGTAGAAGGTTCTAGAGTGTCGTTAGAAGGTTCTAGAGTGTAGTTAGAAGGTTCTAGAGTGTAGTAGAAGGCTGTTGACTGTGGTGGTTGTATCTGACAGTTGGTAGAAGGTTCTAGAGCAGGGGTGTCAAACATACGGCTCACGGGTGGTTTGAATAAAAAATATATATAATACAACATTAGGGGGCGAAATTAACTCAAAATAGTTTAAAATGACTAAAACCAAATCAAAACTGTGTAGATATTATAATGGACCCTCACTGAACAAAAACATAAATGCAACATGCCATGATTTCACTGAGTTACAGTTCATATAAGGAAATCAGTCCATTGAAATCAATTAATTAGKTCCTAATCTATGGATTTCACATGACTGGGAATACAGATATGAATCTGTTGGTCACAGATACCTTAAAAAGAAAGGTGGGGTTGTGGATTAGAAAACCAGTCAGTATCTGGTGTGACCTCCATTTGCCTCATGCAGCGCTACATATCTCCTTCACATATAGTTGATCAGGCTGTTGATTGTGGCCTGTGGAATGTTGTCCCATAAACCTACAGGAGGGTTTCTCTCAGGAACAGGGTGGAGTTAAACCTAAGGAGGTTTTCTCTCCCAGGACACGGGTTGAGTTAAACTACAGGAGGGTTTCTCTCCAGGAACAGGTTGGAGTTAAACCTACAGGAGGGTTTTCTCCAGGAACAGGGTTGGAGTTAAAACCTACAGGAGGGTTTCTCTCCAGGAACAGTGGGTTGGAGTTAAAACCTACAGGAGGGTTTCTTCTCTCCAGGAACAGGGTTGGATTCAAAACCTACAGGAGGGTGCTTTCAGGACAAGGTTGGAGTTAAAACCTACAGGAGGGTATCTCTCCAGGAGAACAGGGTTGAGTTAAAACTACAGGAGGGTTCTCTCCAGGAAAGGTTGAGTTAAAACCTACAGGAGGGTTTACTCCAGGACAGGGTTGGAGTTAAAACCTACAGGAGGTTCTCTCCAGGAACAGGGTTGGAGTTAAACACTACAGGAGGGTTTCTCTCGGCAGGAACAGGGTTGGAGTTAAAACCTACAGGAGGGTTTCTCTCCAGGAACAGGGTTGGAGTTAAAACCTACAGGAGGGTTTCTCTCCAGGAACAGGGTTGGAGAGCCCTGTTTTAGAGTGTTGTGGGTACAAAGATCAACTGTGCTGGTTGTTCAGGCTCTGATCTTGTCCCCCATCTTGATTACTGTCTGGTAATGGGGTCAGGTGCAGCAAAGAAAGGCCTATCAAATCTACAGCTGGTTCAGAACAAGAACGGCTTGCCCTTAACTGCACACAGAGAACTAACACAGTCTTTCATGGCTGAAGGTTGAGGAGAAATTAACTACTATATTTGTGTGTTAAAAATGCCTAACCACTTGTACAATCTATTAGCATCCACTTCAAACAGACATACGAACCCCAGCAGAAACACCACCATGGGTCTCTACACTGTACACAAACCAAAAAACAGATTTAATGTGTTACTCAGTTATGTATAGAGCCATGGCATCATGGAATGATCTGTTACCAGAGGTTATGGAATGATCTGTTACCRGAGGTTATGGAACGATCTGTTACCAGAGGTTATGGAACGATCTGTTACCAGAGGTTATGGAACGATCTGTTACCAGAGGTTATGGAATGATCTGTTACCAGAGGTTACTCAGTTATGTATAGAGCCATGTCATCATGGAATGATCTGTTACCAGAGGTTATGGAATGATCTGTTACCAGAGGTTATGGAACGATCTGTTACCAGAGGTTATTGAATGATCTGTTACCAGAGGTTATGGAATGATCTGTTACCAGAGGTAACTCAGGCAAAAAGCAAGTTTAAAAAACAATAAAAACATCTTGTATCACAGCACCTCTCCTCTTTCGAAAGCTCTCATTTAACTGGATATATGAAGTATATGAATAGTGTGTAAATAGTATTTTGGTTGGTGTCTTTACAATACAGAACTCTTTATTTTTTATGTCCTTGTCTATAACTGTTCTGTACTTTGTCATGTATTTGTATGTTTTATGTGGACCCCAGGAAGAGTAGCTGCTGCATGTGCAGTAGCCAATAGGCGATCCTAATAAACTAAACCTGACAGTTGGTAGAAGGTTCTAGAGGGTTGGTCGACAGTTCTAGAGTGTTGTGGGTACCTGACAGTTGGTAGAAGGTTCTAGAGTGTTGTGGGTACCTGACAGTTGGTAGAAGGTTCTAGAGTGTTGTGGGTACCTGGCAGTTGGTAGAAGGTTCTAGAGTGTTGGTAGAATGTTTTAGAGGGTTGTGGCTACCTGACAGTTGGTAGAAGGTTCTAAAGTGTTGCTAGAAGGTTCTAGAGTGTTGTGGATACCTGACAGTTGGTAGAAGGTTCTAGAGTGTTAGTGGAAGGTTCTATAGGGTTATGGGTACCTGACAGTTGGTGAAAGGCTCTAGAGTGTTGTGGGTACCTGACAGTTGGTGAAAGGCTCTAGAGCACATATGTCAGAGTCAAGGCCCGCGGGCCACATCCGGCCCGCGAGAAGGTTTTTTACGGCCCCTGGGATGATCTTGATTTATTATTAGAACCGGCCCGCAGACCGCAGCAAGCCGGCAGCCCGCAGATCTTTTACACGCACCAATACTACATTTCCCACAATGCAACACACAACACACAAGGAAGGAGATGAGAAGAGAGATCTAAGCGCTATGTGGGAGTGATGTGCGCATAAGAGTATCTATGTATGTTTTGTCCGGGCGTGTTTCGTTATAATGTCTGTCTGCAGTTTATACTTTTATGTCGCCCAGGAGCGCCACATCTTTTCCAACACCAGAAGACACAGCGAGCGTTTTCCCAGCGTTACCCCTACCGGTGAAACCATATTTAACTCGACTCGCCACCTTTTTGAAACCGCCCGAAGGTTCTCCAGTGTCCCACCTTCCGTTTTGCACATTTTTGAGATGGGTATCGTTGTAATAGTGATAATTTTTCATCTTGTTGACTGCTGACGACCTGCTGTAGCCCAATATAATATTGAAATGGGAAGCAGCCTAGCGCTGCTTGCGGTGGCGTCACCGTTG
>NW_019948825.1:0-6696 GCF_002910315.2 Salvelinus sp. IW2-2015
TCGTCCGGGTTAGGGGAGGGTTTGGCCGGTGGGGCTTTACTTGTCTCATCGCGCTCTAGCGACTCCTTGTGGTGGGCCGGGTGTCTGCGGGCCGACATCGGTCGCCAGTTGAACAGTGTTTCCTCCGACACATTGGTTAAGGAGTGATGTTAGGCAGGTGATGTTTTGGAGAACGCATGACTCCACCTCCGCCTCTCCCGAGCCTGTTGGAAAGTTGCAGCTTTGAGACAATATCGAAAAAGAGTGTCAAAGAAAGAAATATACAAAAAAGACCTGCAACGCTGCTGGGTTTTTAACGCTCAACAGTTTCCCGTCTGTATCAAGAGTGGTCCACCACCCAAAGCACGCACATCCAGTCAACTTGACAGTGCAGTGGAACTGGCTTCGAGGTCCAGAGTTGAGTGTGAGGGGTATAGAGAATCAATGTACCATCTAWACCACTGTGAAATATTTTCAATAACCAAAAATATTGTATTTTCAGCTGTTTGAAGCTGGTGTACAAAACCAAAAGTAAAAGACGCAAAAACTAAACTTAAGAATGGGAAGCATAGAAATAGCCCACATAGAACAGATCTACTGCTTCTTAGACTTGCTTTGAATGAGAATGACAGAACTCACATTGAATTTGGTAAGGTTGCCCAAAAAGTTACATTTTGCAGCTTAAAAATGTGCTTAAAGTGATTAAAAGCTTTTTTTTTTAAAGAGATGTGTTTAGAAAATAAAGATCGACATGGTTTTAAAAGGTAGTGGTATTATTTCATTCAGTACAGAAATGTGAAGGCGCTTTAATTCACCCTGTCCTGCAACTCAACTTACCCCATGGTATGTGGTGCTAAGAGACCACTTTTTGTGTGACAAGCTATGTTTTCAAAACTGTTTACATTAATTMTGATTATTTCCAGGGATACACAACATCCTGAAATATATATTTTTTGAAAGAATACTATATTTCCCTTGAAAAATGTCTCAACTTACCCCACCCTCCCGTACAGTTAGCATGGTCCAAGATCCAAGATTTTTTAAAATGTAATCTAAAAGTTAGACGAAAGTGGAGGATTGTCTAGTCCACACTTTGATTCCTAGAGTCTAACAGGCTAGGGGACAGTGGGCCTATAGCTAACCAGGTGTTTTGTTAATGTAGGTGACAACATGGCTAACCAAGTGTTTTGGTGGTGTAGGTGACAACATGGCTAACCAGGTTTTCAGGACTGTTCGTTTGTCGTTTTTGTTGTTTGTCAAGTGTTTTCGTATTTATTAAAAAAATATGACACTTACCACGCTGCACCTTGGTCCTCCTCTCCTTCCTCCAACGAGAATCGTTACATATCTAACCGTTTTTTAAGGAGTTCCCACATATGCTGACCCTTGTTGGCTGCTTTTCCTTCACTCTGCGGTCCAACGGATCCCAAACCATCTCAATTGGGTTAGGTCGGGTGTTGTGGAGGCCAGGTCATCTGATGCAGCACTCCATCACTCTCCTTAGTCAAATAGCCCTTATTTCGGGTCATTGTCCTTTTGAAAAACAAATTATAGTCAAACCAGATGGGATGGCGTATCGATGCAGAATGCTGTGGTAGCCATGCTGGTTAATGTGCCTTGAATTCGAAATAAATAATTGAGTGTCACCAGCAAAGCACAATCACACCTCCTCTTCCAATGCTTCACGGTGGGACCAACACATGCAGAGATCATCTGTTCACCTACTCCGCGTCTCACAAATACACGGACGTTGGAACCAAAATCTCAAATCTGGACTCATTAGACCAAAGGACAGATTTCCACCAGTTTTATGTCCATTGCTTGTGTTTCTTGGCCCAAGCAAGTCTCTTATTATTATTGGTGTCTTTAGAGTGGTTTCTTTGCAGCAATTCGAGCATGAAGGCCTGATTCAGCCGGTCTCCTCTGAACAGTTGATGTTGAGATGTGTCTGTTACTTGAACTCTCTGAAGCACTTATTTGGGCTGCATTTTCTGAGGCTGGTAACTCTAATGAACTTATCCTCTGCAACAGAGGTAACTCTGGGTCTTCATTTCCTGTGGCGGTCCTCATGAGCCAGTTTCATCATAGCGCTTGATGGTTTTGTGACTGCACTTGAAGAAACGTTCAACGTTCTTGAAATATTCCAGATTGACTGACTTCATGTCTAAAGTAATCAGTACACACATCCACACACACATGGAAAACCACACACACACACACACACAACACACACACACACACACACACACACACACCACACACACACACACACACACACACACACACACCTAAATAAATAACACAGAGTACTACACACAAAAACAAAACACAAACATCAATATTGCATGGCGGTGTCGGGGGGGTCACCTACCTGTTTAAAGTAGTTAATGATGGTATCCTTGGTGACTCCAGGAACTTTACATGTACAGAACAGCATTCTGAACTGGTCCATATCCAACACCACATTACCAGCTTTATGAGGTCCAGCCTCTCCCTGTCGGGGACCACACAGTCAGAGAGTGTGTACTGAACTTGTGTAGGATACACAAGGTACACACCGTCCAACTAAATGCTTAGTTGCAGGTTCCTTCTCGACAATGAAACAACAATAAGAAATAAAATATAATAATATGAACATAAAGTAACTGGCTCAGTGAATATAATAAATACGTGGGGCAAAAAGTATTTAGTCAGCACCAATTGTGCAAGTTCTCCCACTTAAAAAGATGAGAGGCCTGTAATTTTCATCATAGGTCACTTACTATGACTAGCACAAAATGAGAAAAAAATTCCGAGAATAATTATAGGATTTTAATAGATGATATATTTATTTGCAAAATTATGGTGGAAAATAAGTATTTGGTCAATAACAGAAGTTTATCTCAATACTTTGTTAATATACCCTTTGTTGGCAATGACAGAGGTCAAATGTTTTCTGTAAGTCTTCACAAGGTTTCACACACTGTTGCTGTATTTTGGCCATTCCTCCATGCAGATCTCCTCTAGAGCAGTGATGTTTTGGGGCTGTTGCTGGGCAACACGGACTTTCAACTCCCTCCAAAGATTTTCTATGGGGTTGAGATCTGGAGACTGGCTAGGCCACTCCATGACCTTGAAATGCTTCTTATGAAGCCACTCCTTCGTTGCCCGGGCGGTGTGTTTGGGATCATTGTCATGCTGAAAGACCCAGCCACGTTTCATCTTCAATGCCCTTGCTGATGGAAGGAGGTTTTCACTCAAAATCTCACAATACATGGCCCATTCATTCTGTCCTTTACACGGATCAGTCGTCCTGGTCCCTTTGCAGAAAAACAGCCCCAAAGCATGATGTTTCCACCCCCATGCTTCACAGTAGGTATGGTGTTCTTTGGATGCAACTCAGCATTCTTTGTCCTCCAAACACGACGAGTTGAGTTTTTACCAAAAAGTTATATTTTGGTTTCATCTGACATATGACATTCTCCCAATATTCTTCTGGATCATCCAAATGCTCTCTAGCAAACTTCAGACGGGCCTGGACATGTACTGGCTTAAGCAGGGGACACGTCTGGCACTGCAGGATTTGAGTCCCTGGCGGCGTAGTGTGTTACTGATGGTAGGCTTTGTTACTTTGTCCCAGCTCTCTGTAGGTCATTCACTAGGTCACCCGTGTGGTTCTGGATTTTTGCTCACCGTTCTTGTGATCATTTTGACCCCACGGGGTGAGATCTTGCGTGGAGCCCCAGATCGAGGGAGATTATCAGTGGTCTTGTATGTCTTCCATTTCCTAATAATTGCTCCCACAGTTGATTTCGTCAAACCAAGCTGCTTACCTATTGCAGATTCAGTCTTCCCAGCCTGGTGCAGGTCTACAATTTTATTTCTGTGTCCTTTGACAGCTCTTTGGTCTTGGCCATAGTGGAGTTTGGAGTGTGACTGTTTGAGGTTGTGGACAGGTGTCTTTTATACTGATAACAAGTTCAAACAGGTGCCATTAATACAGGTAACGAGTGGAGGACAGAGGAGCCTCTTAAAGAAGAAGTTACAGGTCTGTGAGAGCCAGAAATCTTGCTTGTTTGTAGGTGACCAAATACTTATTTTCCACCATAATTTGCAAATAAATTAATTGAAAATCCTACAATGTGATTTTCTGGATTTTTTTTCCTCATTTTGTCTGTCATAGTTGAAGTGTACCTATGATGAAAATTACAGGCCTCTCTCATCTTTTTAAGTGGGAGAACTTGTGCAATTGGTGGCTGACTAAATACTTTTTGCCACTGTATTTGAAACAACTATAATACAGGAAGGCACAATTTATAGTTCAAATATAACACGTGTTTTGGGAAGGGGGGATTGGAGGGCAAGTGTTTAAATTGTGCATTATTTAGCAATCGTAGCAGTAGTTGTGATGCGTGTGCAACCTTAATATATATACACGGGAGTGTAAAAACATTAAGAACACCTTCCTAATATTGAGTTGCACGCCCTTTTGCCCTCAGAACAGCCTCAATTTGTTGAAGCATGGACTCTACAAGGTGTCGAAAGCGTTCCACAGGGATGCTGGCCTATGTTGACTCCCCGTTCAAAAGGACTTCAATATTTGATCTAACCTGTCATTCAACCTCTGAATGACACACATACATCCATGTCTCAATTATCTCAAGGTTAAAAATCCTTCTTTAACCTGTCTCCTCCCCTTCATATACACTGATTGAAGTGGAATTAACAAGTGACATCAATAAGTGATTATAGCTTTCACCTGGATTCACCTGGTCAGTCTATGTCATGGCAAAAACGTGTTTTGTACACTCAATGTGAGTATCTTACGTGCGAAGCAGGTCCCAGTACTGTAGAGTGTGCCACATGCTAATGCTGGTCCTCTGTAGCTGTACTCCCTCTGTAGGGGGCCAGCAGTGCTCTAGGTAGGGTGCAGGCCCTCCGAAGTTCACATTCAACTGGGAGGGATAACGTAATTCCAGATAGGCTGCATTCAACCACCACTCCTCCAACTGCAGGAAAACACACACACACAGAATAAAACATGAAACACTGCAGGGAGACACCATAATGACTGCAGTATTTAAAACACTCAAAGATTCCCTTTTGTAGTTGTTCAGGGTGGAGCATGGTGTGTGACCAGAACAGTTCCCACAGGTTCTAGCTGTGCAGTGTGTTGTGTGTGTGTGTTGAGTGTAGAGGTCGACCGTTAATCGGAATGACCGATTAATTAGGGCCGATTTCAAGTTTTCATAATAATCGGTAATCGGCATTTTTGGACACCGATTATGGCAGATTACATTGCACTCCACGAGGAGACTCCGTGGCAGGCTGACTACCTGTTATGCGAGTGCAGCAAGGAGCCAAGGTAAATGCTAGCTAGCATTAAACTTATCTTTTAAAAAACAATCACTCAACCAATCATATCACTAGTTAACTACACATGGTTGATGATATTACTAGTTTATCTAGCTTGTTATGCGTTGCATATAATCGATGCGGTGCCTGTTAATTTATCATTGAATCACAGCCTACTTAGCCAAACAGGTGATTTAACAAGCGCATTCACAAAAAAAGCACTGTCATTGCACCAATGTGTACCTAACTGTAGCAGTGTGATGTTGT
The DNA here is from genome assembly GCF_002910315.2 of Salvelinus sp. IW2-2015. Lineage (NCBI taxonomy): Eukaryota > Metazoa > Chordata > Actinopteri > Salmoniformes > Salmonidae > Salvelinus > Salvelinus sp. IW2-2015. Next base: position 5,581 of record NW_019948825.1, read on the forward strand.
TCCCTAGATTCCACCAAATTGCACACAAAGCCAATTCAAATAGGCCAGGTCAAGAGGGGATGTTAATAATTTGATAATAATAATAATAATTCAGTGTATTTTTTTATTTAATTACAGCTGCATAGCTAATGTTTTTATTTGGTGTACAAACACTTTTTCATACCAATATTGTACATACATGTGATTGTAAAAGTTTTGTATATTTTGGTTGGCCCATCGCGGTTATCTGTATTCCCATACCCCTTTATCGTTTCTTTTGCCTGACCCTCGGCTAGCAAGGTATGTTGTCCTTGGCTCCGAAACTGTTTAATATACAACCGTCATAAGGTTATACAATGTACTGTTCTGCAACCATAAGTTTGTTATAGTGTGGACAGTGTAGGAATTTATGTTAACAAGTTTCACAGAGCTCACTGACTGGGGTATCTGTTGTAACTTGTGAGTACTTGTGACAGTGGTTGAGTGAGTGTCCATGAGCTCGCGCAGGTGCCCGAGAGCTGTGACTGCGCCAAGGGTAACATGTGTGTTGTCTCTTCGTGTGCAGGTATGTCTTTTATTTTGTCAGAATTATGTTCTGTATAGTTTTACTTGTATATGCTGTTGTGCAGCGAGTGTGTGCACGCAGCACCTGTTATTCCTTTTGGCGCTCTTTTGCCTGACCCTCGGCTAGCAAGGTGCCCGAGAGCTGTGACTGCGCCAAGGGTAACATGTGTGTTGTCTCTTCGTGTGCAGGGCAAATAAAAAGATTTCAACGAGCAGACCATCAGTTGTGGCAGCGTCCTAATTAAAAATACACAACGCAGAATGAACCACGCTACATAACCATAAACATCAACGCCTTTCTTAAAATCAATACACAAGTATATATTTTTAAACCTGCATATTAGTTAATATTGCCTGCTAACATGAATTTTTTTAAACTAGGGAAATTGTGTCCCTTCTCTTGCGTTCTGTGCAACAGAGTCAGGGTATAGCAGCAGTTTAGGCCGCCTGGCTCGTTGCACTGTGTGAAGACCATTTCTTCCTAACAAAGACAGCCAACTTCCCAAACGGGGTGAATTTAACAAAAGCGCATTCGCGAAAAAAGCACAATCGTTGCATGAATGTACCTAACCA
>NW_019948825.1:6721-13592 GCF_002910315.2 Salvelinus sp. IW2-2015
ACACGTGTTTTGGGAAGGGGGGATTGGAGGGCAAGTGTTTAAATTGTGCATTATTTAGCAATCGTAGCAGTAGTTGTGATGCGTGTGCAACCTTAATATATATACACGGAGTGTACAAAACATTAAGAAACCTTCCTAATATTGAGTTGCACGCCCTTTTGCCCTCAGAACAGCCTCAATTTGTTGAAGCATGGACTCTACAAGGTTGCGAAAGCGTTCCACAGGGATGCTGGCCTATGTTGACTCCCCGTTCAAAAGGACTTCATATTTGATCTAACCTGTCATTCAACCTCTGAATGACACACATACATCCATGTCTCAATTATCTCAAGGTTAAAAATCCTTCTTTAACCTGTCTCCTCCCCTTCATATACACTGATTGAAGTGGAATTAACAAGTGACATCAATAAGTGATTATAGCTTTCACCTGGATTCACCTGGTCAGTCTATGTCATGGCAAAAACGTGTTTTGTACACTCAATGTGAGTATCTTACTGCGAAGCAGGTCCCAGTACGTAGAGTGTGCCACATGCTAATGCTGGTCCTCTGTAGCTGTACTCCCTCTGTAGGGGGCCAGCAGTGCTCTAGGTAGGGTGCAGGCCCTCCGAAGTTCACATTCAACTGGGAGGGATAACGTAATTCCAGATAGGCTGCATTCAACCACCACTCCTCCAACTGCAGGAAAACACACACACACAGAATAAAACATGAAACACTGCAGGGAGACACCATAATGACTGCAGTATTTAAAACACTCAAAGATTCCCTTTTGTAGTTGTTCAGGGTGGAGCATGGTGTGTGACCCAGAACCAGTTCCCACAGGTTCTAGCTGTGCAGTGTGTTGTGTGGTGTGTGTTGAGTGTAGAGGTCGACCGATTAATCGGAATGACCGATTAATTAGGGCCGATTTCAAGTTTTCATAATAATCGGTAATCGGCATTTTTGGACACCGATTATGGCAGATTACATTGCACTCCACGAGGAGACTCCGTGCAGGCTGACTACCTGTATGCGAGTGCAGCACAAGGAGCCAAGGTAAGATGCTAGCTAGCATTAAACTTATCTTTAAAAAACAATCACTCAACCAATCATAATCACTAGTTAACTACACATGGTTGATGATATTACTATTTATCTAGCTTGTTATGCGTTGCATATAATCGATGCGGTGCCTGTAATTTATCATTGAATCACAGCCTACTTAGCCAAACAGGTGATTAACAAGCGCATTCACAAAAAGCACTGTCATTGCACCAATGTGTACCTAACTGTAGCAGTGTGATGTTTGTCCCCTTAGTTCCACCAAATTGCACACAAGGACCAATTCAAATAGGCCAGGTCAAGAGGGGATGTTAATAATTTGATAATAATAATAATAATTCAGTGTATTTTTTTATTTAATTACAGCTGCATAGCTAATGTTTTTATTTGGTGTACAAACACTTTTTCATACCAATATTGTACATACATGTGATTGTAAAAGTTTTGTATATTTGTTTGGCCCATCGCGGGTTATCTGTATTCCATACCCCTTTATCGTTGTCTTTTGCCTGACCCTCGGCTAGCAAGGTATGTTGTCCTTGGCTCCGAAACTGTTAATAACAACGTCATAAGGTTATACAATGTACTGTTCTGCAACCATAAGTTTGTTATAGTGTGGACAGTGTAGGAATTTATGTTAACAAGTTTCACAGAGCTCACTGACTGGGGTATCTGTTGTAACTTGTGAGTACTTGTGACAGTGGTTGAGTGAGTGTCCATGAGCTCGCGCAGGTGCCCAGGAGCTGTGACTGCGCCAAGGGTAACATGTGTGTTGTCTCTTCGTGTGCAGGTATGTCTTTTATTTTGTCAGAATTATGTTCTGTATAGTTTTACTTGTATTGCTGTGTGCAGCGAGTGTGTGCACGCAGCACCTGTTAATTCTTTTGGCGCTCTTTTGCCTGACCCTCGGCTAGCAAGGTGCCCGAGAGCTGTGACTGCGCCAAGGTAACATGTGTGTTGTCTCTTCGTGTGCAGGGCAAATAAAAAGATTTCAACGAGCAGACCATCAGTTGTGGCAGCGTCCTAATTAAAAATACACAACGCAGAATGAACCACGCTACATAACCATAAACATCAACGCCTTTCTTAAAATCAATACACAAGTATATATTTTTAAACCTGCATATTTAGTTAATATTGCCTGCTAACATGAATTTTTTTAAACTAGGGAAATTGTGTCCCTTCTCTTGCGTTCTGTGCAACAGAGTCAGGGTATAGCAGCAGTTTAGGCCGCCTGGCTCGTTGCAAACTGTGTGAAGACCATTTCTTCCTAACAAAGACAGCCAACTTCACCAAACGGGGGATGATTTACAAAAGCGCATTCGCGAAAAAAGCACAATCGTTGCATGAAGTACCTAACCATAAACATCAATCCTTTCTTAAAATCAATACACAGAAGTATATTTTTTAACCTGCATATTTAATAAAAGAAATTCATGTTAGCAGGCAATATTAACTAGGGAAATTGTGTCACTTCTCTTGCGTTCATTGCACACAGAGTCAGGGTATGTGCAACAGTTGGGCCGCATGGCTCGTTGCGAACTAATTTGCAGAATTTTACATAATTAGACATAACATTTAAGGTTGTGCAATGTAACAGCAATATTTAGACTTATGGATGCCACCCGTTAGATAAAATACGGAATGGTTCGTATATCACTGAAAGAATAAACGTTTTGTTTTCGAAATGATAGTTTTCGGAATTTACCATATTAATGACCAAGGCTCGAATTTCTGTGTGTTATTATATTATAATTAAGTCTATGATTTGATAGCCCAGTCTGACTGAGCGGTAGTAGGCAGCAGCAGGCTCATAAGCATTCATTCAAACAGCACTTTCCTGCGCTTCCCTGCAGCTCTTCGCACATCTTCAAGCATTGCGCTGTTTATGACTTCAAGCCTATTCAACTCCGAGATTAGGCTGGCAATACTAAAGTACTATAGAACATCCAATAGTCAATAGGTATATGAAATACAAATGGTATAGAGAGAAATAGTCCTACAATAACTACAACCTAAAACTTCGTACGGGAATATTGAAGACTCATGTTAAAAGGAACCACCAGCTTTCATATGTTCTCATGTTCTGAGCAAGGAACTTAAACGTTAGCTTTTTTACATGCACATATTTCACTTTTTCTTTCCTCTCCAACACTTTGTTTTTGCATTATTTAAACCAAATGAACATGTTTCATTATTTATTTGAGACTAAATTGATTTTATTGATGTATTATATTAAGTTAAAATAAAAGTGTTCATTGTTCATTCAGTATTGTTGTAATTGTCATTATTACAAATATATATATAAAAACCGGCGATTAATCGGTATCAGCATTTTTGGTCCTCCAATAATCGGTATCGGATTGAAAAATCATAATCGGTCGACCTCTAGTTGAGTGTGTGTACCCAGTTCCTGCTGTCCTGGCTCTCTGCAGTAGTTTTGGTGCAGGTCTTTGCCGATCCCTCTCCAAACCTCTTCACTATGGCTGCAGTCACCTGGTACTCCTCCTCTGTAGCAAACGGCCGCACTGGAAAATACACACAGACATTTCAGTAACTAGACACATTTTTGTCCAGGGTCCATGCTAACTGCGCTTCTCATACACATGCAGCTGACATCTCACCTGCATCCAGGTAGTTGCAAGGCTCCCTCTAGAGACGGTACAGGGAGAGGAGGCAGGCTATGCTGGTACATGGAACGTCCGCTCAGTGGGGAACTCTGACACCTGGTTAGCCATGTTGTCACCTACAATACCAAAACACCTGGTTAGCCATGTTGTCACCTACAATACAAAAAAACCTGGTTAGCCATGTTGTCACCTACAATACCAAAAACACCTGGTAGCCATTTGTCACCTACAATACCAAAACACCTGATTAGCCATGTTGTCACCTACAATACCAAAAACACTGTTAGCCATGTTGTACCTACAATACCAAAACACCTGATTAGCCATGTGTCACCTACAATACAAAAACACCTGGTTAGCCATGTGCCACCTACACCACCCAAAAACTGGTAGCCATGGTGTCACTACAATACCAAAACACCTGTAAAAGAATTTCAGAGTGAACAAAACAGAGAGCAGTCGCAGATGAAGACAATTTCAAATCATCCTGTTTATTACAAGTTGCAACAGGGAGACACCACCCAGCATTGAAGCAGAGAAATGTCAACTGGGCCTCTTGGAGACAGTCCGTTAATGTCCTAATCAGACAGCACCAAATGTTCTGGAAACAGCAGCCTGAGAGGCTTGTAGGAAGTCAAAACAAAAAGGCAACGACTTTGTCAGCTGCTACTGAATCACAGTGTCCACAGGATGTCATCAATACCATACAACAGTGAAATATCAGCGTGTCCTCCAGTCTGGCATTATGCACTATCGACGAATAATGAGAATAATCCATCTTTTGATGTTTTATTTTAATTTAACCTTTATTTAACTGGCAAGTCAATTAAGAAAACAATTATTTATTTACAATGAGCCTACCAAAAGCAAAAGGCTCCTGCGGAGACCCGGGATAAAACAATTAAAATAATAATAATCAGCATCATGTCTATTGACCATCAACCCGCACTTGAATGTCACAAAACAGAAAATCCAATATGCTAACCATTGTGTAGATTACTCTAAACTAAATATTAACTTCAGTCATCTTAGATTTCCCCATTACAAGCACCAAAACACCTGGTAGTCATGTTGTCCCTACAGCACCCAAAAACTTTTAGTCATGTGTCGAAAAACACCACCAAAACAAAACCTGTGTTAGATCATGTTGTCAAAAACACCACCAAAACACCTGGTTAGCCATGTTGTCAAAAACACCACCAAAACACCTGGTTAGCCATGTTGTCACCTACACCACCAAAACACCTGGTAGCCATGTTGTCACCTACACCACCAAAACACCTGGTAGCCATGTTGTCCCCTACAGCACCAAAACACTGTTAGCCATGTTGTCCCCTACAGCACACAAAACACCTAGTTAGCCATGTTGTCCCTTATAGCACCCAAAACCTCTGTTAGCCATGTTGTCACCTACACCACCAAACACTTGGTTAGCCATGTTGTCCCCTACAGCACCAAAACACCTGAGTTAGCCATGTTGTCCCCTTACAGCACCAAAACACCTAGTTAGCCATGTTGTCCCTTATCACCCAAAAACCTGGTTAGCCATGTTGTCACCTAACCACCAAAACACCTGGTTAGCCATGTGTCACCTACACCACCAAAAAGGTGAAACAAAACACTAAACAGGAAACAACCACCCACAAACAAAAGTGGGAAAACAGGCTACCTAAATATGGCTCCCAATCAGAGACAACGATAGACAGCTGCCTCTGATTGGGAACCACACCAGGCCAAACACACAGAAACAGAAAACCTAGACCTAYAACATCGAATACCCAGACATAGAATACCCACACACATCACACCCTGACCAAACTAAAAATAGAAACATACAAAGCARTCTACGGTCAGGGCGTGACAGGATAAGCATTCCAGGTGAAGCTGGTTGAGAGAATGCCAAGAGTGTGCAACGCTGCCATCAAGGCAAGGATTGGCTACTTTGAAGAATCTCAAATATAAAATATAGGTTGATTTGTTTAACACTTTTTTGGTTACTGCATGATTCCATATGTGTTATTTCATAGTTTTCTACAATGTCGAAAATTGTAAAAAAATAAAGAAAAACCCTGGAATGAGTAGGTGTGTCCAAACTTTTGACTGGTACTGTATGTATTGATGTTTTTTCTGTGTGTGTTGTAGAGAGCGAGGGTCCATGCCCCTCCCATGTGGTGGTGATGTGYAAGGGGCGTTTCTTCTCGTTTGATGCAGTGTGTGAYGGACACATTCTTACCCCTCCAGAGCTGCTCAGGTATTCTGGCCGGTGGATATTTAGGTATATTTGTGTGCATCTGCATATATTTGCATGTATTTATGTGCCTTTGTGTGTGTGTGTGTAGGCAGCTGACCCATGTGAAGCAGTGTTGTGAGGAGGAGCCAGCGGGAGATGGTGTCGCCGCTCTCACCTCAGAGGAGAGGACACGCTGGGCTAAGGTGTGTGTGAAGTTGGCTGTATAGAATGGACATCACCATGCCCTAAACCTTTCTCTCTCTCTCTCTCGCTCTCTCTGTGTCTGTAGGCCAGGGAGTATCTGATAGGTATAGATCCAGCCAATAAGACCATCTTAGAGACCATCCAGAGCAGTCTGTTTGTGATCTCACTGGACGATGCTAAACCCTACGCTACTGCAGAGAACTACACACCGGTACGTACACAAACACACACACACACACACACCACAGGCATCCATACCATCCTTAGTATGGTATAATCTGACCTTTGGTCTTTGCCCCCAGGTGACCCGGGAAGCGCTGACAGGAGACCCCACCATCCGCTGGGGAGACAAGTCCTACAACTCCATCTCCTTYGCTGACGGAACCTTCGGATCCAAYTGTGACGTGTGTTACTGTTTTGTAGAGAGAGAGACGATTTGAAATAACAATACTCCTCTGTTAGCAGTAGTGTAATGATGTTTTGTTGTGAGTGTGCTCCTATATATGGTAATTGATGGTGTGTGTTGCAGCATGCCCCCTACGATGCCATGGTGCTGGTAACTCACTGTTACTATGTGGATCAGCAGCTCAAAGCTACAGACGGCAAGTGGAAGGTAAATACAAACTGTTCTTTGAACTTTATTTTCAAGTTGACTGTATATTCTTGTCTGTCCTGTAATTCTAAGCTGGCCGCACTGGCCTGCTAAACAGACGCTAATATTGCATTGAGTGCTGAGACACTCCGTTTCATTTCAGTGGAACCTGGG
>NW_019948826.1:0-13592 GCF_002910315.2 Salvelinus sp. IW2-2015
GGTACATTGTTGTGATCATGTGACCCGACAAGGAACAACTCTGTGTGATTCAAATCTCATCTGTAGGATAAGCAAGGAGCTTGTCTCATGACACGTGTAATCACACACACCCGTGCACACACACACACACACACACACAGGCGCACACACACACACACACTCACGCACACGCACAGACATACAAACACTCACACACAGTGTAATCTGAGGATTGCATGTAATCAAAGCGCTGTATGTTGGCCTCGGTGTGCCTCTCCTGTCCTCACAGTCACTTCTCACACATCTGCCATCATAATACATAATCAAATGTTATTTGTCACATGCGCCGAATACAACCGGTGCAGACCTTACTGTGAAATACTTACTTACAAGCCCTTAGCCAACAATGTAGTTCAAGAAATAGAGTTAAGTACATATTTACCAAATAAACTAAAGTAAAACAATTAATATAAATAACACAATAAAATCACAATACCGAGGCTATAAACACGGGGTACCGTTACCGAGTGTGGGGGTACAGGTTAGAGGTCATTTGTACATGGGTCCTCAGATACTCAAAAGGTTCTACAGCTGCACCATCGAGAGCATCCTGACCGGTTCCATCACTGCCTGGTATGGCAACTGCTTGGCCTCTGACCTCAAGGCACTCAAACTACACTAGTATGACATAATCAACCCTCTGAATTAGTCTCCAACTACACTAGTAGGACATGATNAACCCTCTGAATTAGTCTCCAACTACACTAGTAGGACATGATCAACCCCCTGAATTAGTCTCCAACTACACTAGTAGGACATGATAAACCACGGAAACCACGGAAACATGGTATAACCTCTTGTTTTGACAGATATTAGTTCTTCTTGGGGAACCTGTGAACTGCAGCCCATGAGATTCTCCCTCGGAATGCAGTGACATGGGATCTAGAACTCTTCTAATACAATTACCTCACAATGACTTGAATAGGGGATTTTTCTTCATTCATGCTAATGATAAAAACAAGGGGGATTAGAGTAGGTGTGTGTTCCAAATGGCACCCTATTCCCTATATAGTGCACTACTTTTGACCAGGGCCCATAGAGTTTTAAGAAATAGGGTGTCATTTGTAGGGGAAGCCTACTGTAGCTATATTCAGCTAGTGTGATGTAGTCCACGGGGATGTGAAACTCTCTCTGGGTTCTATCTGTTCTCTGCCTGCTCAACTAGCCCTTTCTGCCCTGAGAGGCAGCAGGAGGAAGCTATTAGCGATTAGCATTTTAGTGCTCCCATCCGCAAACTAATGCAACATGACTTTAGCGTTAGCTTAGCATTAGCTTAGCGTGTGCATCTATCCGTGAGTAATACTGGCCCGGTTAGCGTTAGCTTAGCTTAGCGTGTGCATCCATCCGTGAGTAATACTGGCCCGGTTAGCATTAGCTTAGCTTAGCGTGTGCACCCACCCGAAAGTAATTGGCCCTGACTAGCGCTGAAGGAAGAAAAACATTCGGTTGAATAGGGAAGCCTGGGCTTGACCTATTAAGCGATGGAGCCAACGGCTAACCCATGTGTTAGTAACGATGGCTTGCGTACAAAGAAGCCTCCTATATCATTATTTGATTATTTAATGCCCCTTTATTTGTTTCCAACAAATTAACTCTGATTAATTCAACACGGACCAAACCTCAGGCGTTACGGAACTAGGCGACATCAAGCCCTAAGTGGCACACTAATTGGACAGACGGGAGAAATGGCGGAAGCAATGTGCGTTTTTTTTATTTTTATATATTTTAGTTGTAATCGAATCGTTAATGTTGGATGTCACTGTTGAACTGCTTGTCACGCCCTGACCATAGAGAGCTTTTTATTCTCTATGTTGGTTGGGTCGGGGTGTGACTAGGGTGGGTTATCTAGGTGATTATATATCTATGTTGGTTGGGTCGGGGTGTGACTAGGGTGGGTCATCTAGGTGATATATATCTATGTTGGTTGGGTCGGGGTGTGACTAGGGTGGGTCATCTAGGTGTTTATTCTCTATGTTGGTTGGGTCCGGGGTGTGACAGGATGGGTTATCTAGGTGATTATCATATCTACTGTTTGGTTGGGCGGGGTGTGACTAGGTGGGTCATCTAAGGTTTATTCTCTTATGTTGGTTGGGTCGGGGTGTGAAGGGTGGTACATCTAGGTGTTTATATCTATGTTGGTTTGGGTCGGGGTGTGACTAGGGTGGGTATCTAGGTGTTTATATCTATTGTTGGTTGGGTCGGTGTGACTAGGTGGCGGTCATCCTAGAGTGTTATATTCATCTATGTTTGGTTGGTCGGGGTGTGACTAGGGTGGGTACATCTAGGTGATTATATCATCTATCGATTGGTCATGGGAGAATCGCCTGGTGTGACTAAGGAGTGGGGTATCTAGGTTTTTAATCCTATGTGATTGGTGTCGCGGTGCTAGGACGTGCGCATCAGGGACTATGTAGTGGGTCAGGTGTCTAAGGTGGGTTTAGTTTACTCTATGTTGGTTGGGTCGGGGTAGGTGACTAGGGTGGTCTATTGGTGATTAATTCTATGTTGGTTGGTCGGGGTGATGCTAGGCTGGTCATACTTGGTTTATTCTCTAATGTTGGGTTGGTCACGGTGTGAGCTAGGGTGGGTCAATCTAGAGGTATTATTATCTAGTGTTTGCGTCTTGCGGATCGGCGTTGTGACTGAGTGGTCATCTCGGTGTTTATCTCTATGTTGGTTGGGTCCGGATGTACTCAGGGTGGGACTCTAGCGTGATTATATATCTATGTTGGTTGGGTCGGAATGTGACAGGGTGGGTCTTCTAGGTGTTTTGTGTGTAACTATGTTGCCTGTATTTAATGGTTCAACAAATCAGAGCAGCTGTTATCGTTGTCCTCTGAGGTGGGATTCATATTTAAGCGCAGCCATTTCCCCTTTTGTGTTGTGGGATCTTGTTATGGCAGTTTGCATGTCAGCACTAATATTTTACGTCACGTTCGTGTTTGTTGTTTTTGTCGGTGTTCCTTTATTAAAGGAAATGTACGCCGACCACACCGCTGCATCCTGGTCCCATTCATCTTGACGAAGCTGAACACTAGCCTATTGGCGTACTAGCGGAGAGTAGCTGTGTGTTCTGGAACAGAATGGGCTTTCCAGACAATGGATGGGAAATGGATGGGACAATGGATGGGAAATGGATGGGATGCTATGGAAATGGAGGAATCTGATGGGAAATGGATAGGAAATGATGGGTAAATGGCTGGGAACATGGAATGGAAAGGATGGAAAGGCTGGGAAAATGGTAACAGAACCATGGAAGGGAAATGGATGAATATCTGGGAAATGATGGGAAGGATGGGATGGATAGATGGATGGGAAATGGATAGGAAATGGTGGATGGCAGACAATGATGGAAAAATGTGCTGGAAGCAGCCAAAACAGAATCTGTTGAGTCTACGACCATATCAAACCACAGTTTATTTTATATGAATATTTATCTTTATCTTCCATATATCCCGGGAAGACCTGAGCATGAATAGACACAAATGATCAAAAGCATAGAGTTACAACTACTGTAGACACCTATAACAGCTGTGTCAACGTAGCGAAGCTTGTTGATGGATCTCAATTCAACCCATTAGTTTGAGGTGGATCATATATATTAGGGATCTCATTAGTGCTTCATGTTTGGTCCTAGTTGGCCTCGTTTGAGGCGCAGGTTCGTAACGTATGAAGTTGTCAAGGCAAGGGTGCGCACTGTAGATAGTAGCCTGGCGGCAACACTAAAGCATGTGGCCTCGTTTCTCAATGTGCACAACATGAACCCTGTGCTCTCCTTTGAAAAGTTAATCCTACTTTCCCTCTCCCTCTCACCTCTCCTCTCCTCCTTCTCTCCATCTCTCTCTCTCTCATCCCTCCTCCCTCACTTCTCTCTCTCTCTCCTTCACCTCCCCTCTCCCTCCTCCTCTCTCTCTCTCCCTCCTCCTTCCTCCCCCCGCCTCCTCTCCTCCCTCTCCCCTCTCCCTCCCTCTCCTCTCCTCTCTCTCTCTCTCCCTCCTCTCCTCTCCTTTCTCTGCTTACTCCTCTGATGTCCAGGAGGGAGGTTTCATGTATTTTTTTCTGCTCTCATATGGAGGTGCGAGAGAACACACACACACGTAACCTGAACGCGACTATAATAGCCTAGCGTGTGTTGTGTGTAGCCTGTGGTTGTGTGTGTGTTTGTGTGTGTGTGTGTGTGTGTGGTGTTGTGTGTTTGTGTGTTGGTGTGCCACTCGTCGCCATGTGATGGACTGTCAGTGTGTGAATGTGTGGTGTGTGTGTTGGTGCTGCTGTGTGTGTGTGTGTTCGTGCTCTATTAAGCCTAACAGCTGTCTTTTCTACCTGACCTCTCTGGACAAACTGTATTCCTGCCATCTGTTATTGTAGATTCGCACTATATACAGTAATAACTGCATTATACTACAATACACATCCCACTATACTGCATTATACTACAATATACATTCACTATATACAGTATAATGCAGTATACTACAATATACATCCCACTATATACAGTATAATGTAGTATACTACAATATACATTCCACTATATACAGTATACTACAATATACATCCCATTATATACAGTATACTGCATTAAACTACAGTATACATCCCACTATACAGTATACTACAATATACATCCCATTATATACAGTATACTGCATTATACTACAGTATACATCCCACTATATACAGTATACTACAAAATACATCCCACTGTATACAGTATACTACATTATACATCCCACTATATACAGTATACTACAGTATACATCCCACTATATACAGTATACTACAATATACAGCCCACTATATACACTATACTACAGTATACATCCACTATATACAGTATACTACAATATACAGCCCACTATATACAGTATACTACAGTATATATTCCACTATATACAGTATACTACAATATACATCCACTATATACAGTATACTACAATATACATCCCACTATATACAGTATACTGCATTATACTACAATATACATCCCACTATATACAGTATACTGCAGTATACTTAAGCAACATTTCATCAATCTACACACAATACCCCATAATGACAAAGAGAAAAGCGGGTTTTTAGAAATGTTTGCAAATGTATAAAAAATAAATGAAACAGAAATACCTTATTTACATAAGTATTCAGACCCTTTGCTGTGAGACTCTAAATTAAACTCAGGTACATCCTGTTTCTATTGATCATCCTTGAGATGTTTCTAGAACTTGATTGGAGTCCACCTGTGGTAAACTCAATTGATTGGACATGATTTGGAAAGGCACACACCTGTCTATATAAGGTCCCATAGTTGACAGTGCATGTCCGAGCAAAAACCAAACCATGAGGTCGAAGGAATTGTCCGTAGAGCTCCGAGACAGGATTGTGTCGATGCACAGATCTGGGGAAGGGTACCAAAACATTTTTGCAGCATTGAAGGTCCCCAAGAACACAGTGGCCTCCATCATTCTTAAATGGAAGAAGTTTGGAACCACCAAGACTTTCCCGAATGCACTGAATATACTTCTTGAAATCTCAAATGACGTGTAGAGATACTGTCTGAAGGCCCTTTCCCACTAGTAAAGCCCAGTGATAAATGACGTGTAGAGATACTGTCTGAAGGCTCTATCCCACTAGTAAAGCCCAGTGATAAATGACATGTAGAGATACTGTATGAAGGCTCTTTCCCACTAGTAAAGCCCAGTGATAAATGACGTGTAGAGATACTGTCTGAAGGCTCTTTCCCACTAGTAAAGCCCAGTGATAAATGACGTGTAGAGATTACTGTCTGAAGGCTCTTTCCCACTAGTAAAGCCCAGTGATAAATGACATGGTAGAATACTGTCTGAAGGCTCTTTCCCACTAGTAAAAGCCCAGTGCATAAATGACATGTAGAGATACTGTCTGAAGGCCCTTTCCCACTAGGTAAAGCCAAGTGCATAAATGACATGTAGAGATACTGTTCTGAAGCCCTCTTCCCACTAGTAAAAGCCCAGTGATAAATGACATGTAGAGATACTGTCCTAAGCCTCTATCCCATAGTAAAGCCCAGTGATAAATGACATGTAGAGATACGTCTGAAGCTCTATCCCACTAGTAAGCCCAGTTATAAATGACATTGTAGAGATACTGTCTGAAGCACTTTCCCACTAGTAAGCCAGTTGATAAAATGACATGTAGAGATACTGTCGGAAAGGCTCTTTTCCCACTAGTAAAAGCCCAGGATAAAATTGGACATGTAGAGATACTGCTCTGAAGGGCTCTTTCCCACTAGTAAAGCCCAGTGATAAATGACATGTAGAGATACTGTCTGAAGGCTCTTTTCCACTAGAAAGCCCAGTGATTAAATGACATGTAGAAGGATACTTCTGAAGCCTCTTTCCCACTAGTAAAGCCCAGTGATAAAATGACGTGGTAGAGATATGTTCTGAAGGCTCTTTCCACTAGTAAAAAGCCCCAGTGATTAAATGACATGTAGAGATACTGTCTGAAGCCTCTTTCCCCACTAGTAAAGCCAAGTGATAAAATGACGTGTAGAGATACTGTCTGAAGCCCTCTTTCCACTAGTAAAGCAAGTGATAAATGACGTGTAAGAGATACTTTCTGAAGGCTCATTCCCACTTAGTAAAAGCAGTGATACAAATGACATGTAGAGATTTATGATCTGAAGCTCTTTCCCACTAGTAAAGCCCAGTGATAAATGACGTGTTGCAGAATACTGTTCTGAAGGCTCTATCCACTGTAAAAAGCCAGTGATAAATGACGGTAGAGATTACTGGTCTGAAGGCTCTTTCCCACTAGTATAAGCCCATGTATAATGCGGTGCTAGAAGATACTGTCTGAAGCGTCTTTCCCACTAGTAAAGCCCCAGTTATAAACATGAGAGATACATGTCTGAAGCGCTCTTTCCCACTAGTAAAGCCAGTGAGTAAATGCGTGTATAGAATTACTGTCTAAGGCCCTTTCCCCACTAGTAAACGCCAGTGAAAATGGAGTGTAATACTGTCTGAACCTCTTTCACTAGTAAAGCCCAGTGATAAATGACGATGTAGAATACTGCTGAGGCCTTTCCCACTAGTTAAACCCAGTATAAATGACGATGCTAGAGATACTGTTCTGAAGCCGCTCTTCCCACTGTAAAGCCCCATGCATAAATGACGTTAGACGATACTGTCTGAAGGCTCCTTTCCCACTAGTTAAAGCCCAGTGATAAATACATGTAGAGATACTGTTCTGAAGGCCTTCTTCCCATAGTAAAGCCAGTGAGTAAATTGACATGTAGAGATTACCCTGTCTGAAGCTCTTCCCACTTAGTAAAGTGCCCAGTGAGTAAAAGTGACGAGTAGAATTACTGTCTGAAGGCCTTTCCCACTAGTAAACCCAGTGATAAATTACATGTTAGAGATACTGTCTGAGAGCTCTATCCCAGTTATTAAGCCACCAGTATAAAATGACATGTAGAGATTACTGTCTGAAGCCTTCCCACTTAGTAAAGCCAGTGATAAATTACAGTGTAGAATACTGTCTTGAAGCTCACTTCACCACTAGTTAAAGCCCAGTGATATAAATGACGTGAGAATACTGTCTGAAGGCCTTCCCACTAGTAAAGCCCAGTGATAAAAATGCAGTGTAGAGATACTGTCTGAAGCTCTTTCCCACTAGTAAACCCAGAGATAAATGACGTAAGATACTGTCTGAAGCCCTTTTCCACTAGTAAAAGCCCAGTGATAAATTGACGGTAAGAGATACCCTGTCTGAAGCTCTTTCCCACTAGTAACCCCAGTGATAAATGACGTGTAAGAGATACTGTTTGAAGGCTCTTATCCCACTAGTAAAACCCAGTGATAAATCATGTAGAGATACTGTCTAAGGGCCTCTTTCCCCATTTACCAATAAAGCCAGTGATAAATGACGTGTAGAGATACTGTCTGAAGCGGGTCTTCCCCACTAGTAAAGCCCAGTTGATAAATACGTGTAGAGATACCCTGTCTGAAGCTCTTTTCCCACTAGTTAAAGCCCAGTGTAAATAGACGTGTAGAGATACTGTCTGAAAGCGCTCTTCCCACTAGAAAGCCCCAGTGATAAATGACGGTGTAAGAGATCTTCTGAAGCTCTTCCCACTAGTAAAGCCTTCAGTGAATAAATACTGTTAGAGATACTGTCTGAAGGCTCTTTCCCACTAGTAAAGCCGAAATCATTGAGAACTGTTGAAGCCGTCGGTCAATAAGCATAGGATGACATTAGAGATTACTGTTGAAGCCTTCTCCCACTAGAAAGCGCCAGTGATAAATGACATGTAGAATGGTACTGTCTGAAGGCTTGCCCACTAGTAAAGCCCCCAGTGTAAATGACGTGTAGAAGAATACTGTCTGAGCGCTCTTTCCCCACAGTAAACCCAGTGATAAAATGACATGTAGAGATACTGTCTGAGCTCTTCTCCACTAGTAAAGCCCCATGATAAATGACAGTAGAGATACTGTCTGAAGGCTCCTTTCCCCACTAGTAAACCAGTGCATAACATGACGTGTAGACGATACTGTCTGAAGCTCTTCCCACTAGTAAAGCCAGTATAAATGACTGTAAGAGATACTGTCTGAAGGCCCTTGTGCCCACTATAAAGCCCAGTGATAATGACAGTAAGAATACATTCTGAAGGCTCTCCCACTGTAAAGCCCAGTGATAATACGTGTAGAGATACTGTCTGAAGGCCCTTTCCACTAGTAAACCCAGTTCGATAAAATGACATGTAGAGATACTTCTGAAGCTCTTTCCCACTAGTAAAGCCCAGTGATAAATGACATTGTAGAGATACTGTCTGAAGCCCTCTATCCACCTAGTAACCGCAGTGGATAAATGACATGTAGAGATACTGTCTGAAGGCTCTTATCCACTATAAAACCCATGATAAAATCGACTGTAGAATACTGTCTGAAGCCCTTTCCCAACTAGTAAAGCCCAGTGATAAATTGACTGTAGGATACTGATCGAAGGCTCTTCCCACTAGTAAAGCCCAGTGATAAATGACGAGTAAGAGATTACTTCTGAAGACGCTTTCACCACTATTATAAGCCAGTGATAAATGGACTTATTGAGATACTGTCTGAGGCTCTATTCCCATAGTAAAGCCCAGTGAAAATGACATGTAGAGATACTGTCTGAAGCCTCATTTCCCACTAGTAAAGCCCAGTGAATGCGTGTAGAATGAACTGTCTGAAGTCGCTCTTGACCACTAGTAAAAGCCCAGTAGATAATGACATGTAGAGATACTGTCTGAAGCTCTTTCCCTGTTAAAGCCCAAGTGATAAAATGACGGGTAGAGATACTTACGAAGGCTCTATCCCACTAGTAAAGCCCATTGAATAAAATCAGATGTAGAGATACTGTCTGAAGGCCTTATCCCACTGTAAGCCCAGTGAAAATGACGTTGTATGAGATACTGTCTGAAGGCCTCTATCCCACTAGTAAGTCCCAGTGATAAACTGACTGTAGAGATACATGTTGAAGCTCTATTCCCACTAAACCCCAGTGATAAATGACGTGTAGAGATTACTGCGAAGTCTTTCCCAACTAATAAAGCCCAGTGATACAATGACATGTAAGAGTACCTGTCTGAAGGCTCTTTCCCACCTAGTAAAGCCCAGTAGATCAAATGACGTGTAGAGATACTGTCTGAAGGCCTTTCCCACTGTAAAGCCATGATTAAATAGACTTAAGATACTGTCTGAACCCTCTTTCCCACTATAAAGCCCAGTGATAAATGACGTGTGAGATACATGTGCTGAAGCCTTTCCCACTAGTAAAGCCATAATATAATGACTGTAGAGATACTGTCATGAAGCCGTCTTTCCCACTAGTAAAGCCCCAGTGATAAATGACGTGTAAAGAATACTGTCTGAAGGCTCTTTCCACTGTAAAGCCCCAGTGATAATACATAGGGTAAGATACTGTCATGAAGGCTCTCCACTAGTAAAAGCCCCAGTAGAAAATGACATGTAGAGATTACTGTCATGAAGGCCTCTTTCCACTAGTAAAGCCCAATGATAAATGGACATGTATAAGATACTGTTCTGAAGCCTCTTTCCCACTAGTAAAGCCCGTATAAATACATGAAGAGATACTGTCTTAAGCCTCATCCCACTAGTAAAAAAACAAGCCCAGGATAAATACAGTAGAATACTGCTGAAAGCTCTATCCCATAGTAAAGCCCAGTAAGAAATGAACATGAGAGAACTGTCTGCAAGCCTCTTTCCACTAGTAAAGCCCGAGTGATAAATGACGTAAAGAAACTGGTCTGAAGCTCTTCCCACTAGTAAAAGCCACAGTGATAAATGACATTGTGAGATATACTAGTCTGAAGGGCTCTTTCCCACTAGTTAAAGCCCAGTGATTAAAGACATAGTAGTATACTGTGCTGAAGGTCTTTTACCCACAGTCAAGCCCAGTGATAAATGACATGTAGAAATGTCTAGAAAGCCTCTTCACTAGTAAAGCCAGTGACTAAATGACGGTTAGAGTACTGTCTGAAGGCTCTTCACTAGTAAAGCCCAGGGATGACACTGCTAAATATGTGAAGTCACTGTAAGCCAAGTGAATGACGTAGTTCTGATGAAGCCTCTTTCCCACTAGTAAACCAAGTAGATAAATGACGTGTAGAGATACTGTCTGAAGGCTCAATCCCACTCAGTAAAGCCCCAGTGATAAAATGAATGTAGAGATACTGTCTGAAGGCCTCCTATTCCCACTAGAAGCCCAGTGATAAATGACTGTTGAAAACTGTTGAGGCTTATCCCTAGTAAAGCCCAGTGATAAATACGTGTAGAGAATACTGTCTGAAGGCTCTTTCCCCACTAGTAAAGCCCAGTATAAACTGACGTGTAGAGATACTGTCTGAAGCTCTTTCCACTAGTAGTAGTAAGGCTCCCCATGCATAAAGACATGTAGAAGATACTGCTAGAAGGCTCTTTCCCACTAGAAAGCCCAGTTAAAGACGTGTAGAAGATACTAGTCTGAAGGCCCTATATCCTCACTAGTAAAAGCCCAGTTGATAAATGACTATGAAGCATACTGATCTGAACCTCTTTCCAACTAGTAAAGCCCATGAGTAAATGAACGTGAATACTGTCTGAAGAGCTCTATTCCCACTAGTAAAGCCCAGTGATAAATAACGTTAGATAGAGATACTGTCTGAAGCCATCTTTCCCATCGGAGTAAAAGCCCAGAGGATTAAATGCTGTCAGAGATCACTGTCGAAGCTCTTATCCCACTAGTAAAACTCAGTATAAATGACATGTAAGATCACTGTTGGAGGCTCCTTTTCACCACTAGTTAAAGCCCAGGATAAAATACATTGTAAGATACTGTCTGAAGGCTCTTTACCCACTAGTAAAGCCCATGATAAATTGAACTGTTAGAGTAACCTGTTCCTGAAGCCCTCTTCACCACTAGTAAAAGACCCAGTGAAATAAATACTAGAGTACTGTCTGAACAGCTCTATCCCACTAGTAAAGACCCAAGAATAACAGACATGTAGAATACTGTCTGAAGGCTCTTTCCCACTAGTAAAGCCAAGTTGAAAAATGACTGTAGAGAACTGTCTGAAGGCTCTTTCACCACTAGATAAGCCCAGTGATAAATAGGTATAGAGATTACTGTCTGAGCCTTTCCCATAGTAAGCCCAATGAATAATACAGTAAGATACCTGTCTGAAGGCTCCTTTCCCAACTAGTAAAGCCCGGATAAATGACATGTAAGATACGTCGAAGGCCTTTTCCACCTAGTAAACGACCAAGTGATAATATGACATGTAAGAGATACTGTCTGAAGCGCTCTTTCCCACTAGAAAAAGCCCAGTGATTAAATGACGTGTGAGAGATACTGTCTGAAGGCTCTTTAACACTAAGTAAAGAAAGGAGGAGGGGAGAAAAAGACAGAGAGGGGTACACAGGGACGAGAAGGGGGAGGAAGATGGCATGTGTCTAGAGGGGAAGAAACCGGAGTGATCGGGAAGAAAAGAGGGACATAGAGATTAAGGGATGAGATGAATGAAAGAGAGAGAGAAGATATGAGGAGGGAGACAGAGAATAGATGAATGAAAGAGAAGAGAGAGATGGGTGAGAGAGAGAGACAAGAATAGATGAATGGAAAGAAAGAGAGAGATGGGGAGAAGAAGAACAGAGATAGAATGAATGAAAGAGAAGAGAGAATGGGGGAGAAGAGAGACAGAGAATAGATGAATGGAAAGGAGAAGAGATAGATGGCGGGAGAAGAGAGAGACAGAGAATAGATGATGAAAGAGAAGAGGAAGGATGGGGAGAAAGAGAGACAAGAGAATTAGATGAAATGAAAGAGAAGAGAGAGATTGGGGAGAAGAGAGGACAGAGAATAATAATGAAGAGAAGAGAGAGACTGGGGAGAAGAGAGAGACAAGAATAGATGATGAAAGAGAAGAGAGAGCATGGGGGAGAAGAGAGAGACAGAGAATAGCATGAATGAAAGAGGAGAGAGAGATGCCTACAACCTGGTTCAGGTTATCGGTCCACCTAGCAGTTACAAACAGAACAGGGAATGTAATCATCACATGTATGGTCAGTCTTTAATAATGCTGCAGAAATGTGTTTTTAAAGCATATCCAGAATCCATCGGATGTAGTGATCACGATTATAGCAGCCATATCTAGAAAACAACGTTCCAAAGCCCTATATAGTGGTATGAGAGGTCATCCAAGACAGGTTTTTGCTTTGTGATTCCTATGTGTGGTTGTAAAGATATCTGTTGGTTCGTGGTGTGTAATGAGGGAGCAAACAGACTTGCACTTGACACATTTATGAAATGTCTCATCCCAGTTACTAATAACACCATTATGTTAAATGACTGTAACTGGTTAAATCCAGTGGATGTTAGTATCCAGGATACACTGGATTACTAAGAGTGATGAGATGGATAGCAGAATGGGGGGATAGATAGTAAAGAGAAAATGAGAGAAAGTTAGAGAAAGAAGAGAGAGAGGGACGTACGTTCATAACCCTGGCTTTACAACTTTGCAATTTGTTTGTGGTGAGAGATTGTACACGATTAAACGCAGAGATCCCCCGCTCCTCGACACACACCAGAATGCACGCACTGCATTCAGGTCTCGTGGCGAGGAAGGTGAGGGGGTATCTCGGAACGCATTGTCCATATTTGGTTATTACGCTGTTTGCAGTTCTCTCTTCTTCTTCTCTCTATATCCTTATCGCCATCTCCTGCTCTCTCTCTCCTTTCCTTTCTCCCTGTCACTACTCTCTCTCTCTCCTTCCCTTCTCCTGTCCACTAACTTCTCCCTTCCTTTCCCATTCTCCCTGTCCACTACTCTCTCTCTCTCCTTTCCTTCTCCCTGTCCCACCTAAACTCTCTCCCTCTCCTTCCCTGGCTCCCTGTCACTAACTCCTCTCTCTCCTTTCCTTCTCCCTGTCCACTAACTCTCTCTTCTCTCCTTTCCTTCTTCCCTGTACTAACTCTCTCTCTCTCCTTTCCCTTCTCCCTGTCCCTAACTCTCTCCCGCCACTACTATCTCCTCCTTC
>NW_019948827.1:0-1903 GCF_002910315.2 Salvelinus sp. IW2-2015
CTATTGACAAATACAACTTGGTTAGCGATGTGTTACATTTTACTGAGGATTAACACATCAAAGATGCCTTCGTGTCACGTTATTTTTTGATGCTTAACGTCGACTGTCTCAGTAAACATCAGTTGACTTTATTACTAGTGGTCAGGAAAATCAGGGAGTTGTTTTGGTGATCGACAAGAGACACACTTTTAAAGCGTTGCCAGTAACCGAAGGTCAATGGGATCCAAGTGCGAAAAACTGGGCAATAGTATATGCTTTGTGCCCTTTGAGGGGCAGGACTTAAACCTAATTGGTCTGTAGTGCTCTGGAAAGGAGGCGTCCGTCTGCTAAATGTCTGAAAACGTTTAAAAATCTTGTACAATCTTATGACCTAAGTAGCTTGCTAAACAGCATTATCCAGCTACAAGGGGCTAATAATGACTCTATGGTATGGCTGCACTAGACATGTCCAACCAACGGCACATTATGGGTACATAGAGGTAAACTGACTGAATAAAAGCAACACCAACATCGTCTTAATAGGACGCTGGCCCACCACGAACCAGAACAGCTTCACCTTGGCATAGATTCTACAAGTGTCTGGAACTCTGTTGGAGGGATTCTTCCAGGAGAAATTCCACCAGTTGGTGTTTTGTTGGCGGTGGTGTAAAACGCTGGTCTCAGMRGCCGCTCCAGAATCTCCCAGAAGTGTTCAATTGGGTTGAGATCTGGTGACTGAGACAGCCATGGCATATGGTTTACATCGTTTTCCTGCTCATCAAACCACTCGTGCCCTGTGGATGGGGGCATTGTCATCCTATGGGGACATAGCCATGGTAACCATTATTATGGCCTGCCCAGCATTTTTATGCATGACCCTAAGCATAATGGGATGTTAATTGCTTAATTAACTCAGGAAACCACACCTGTGTGGAAGCACCTGCTTCAATACACTTTGTATCCCTCATTTACTCAAGTGTTATTATTTTGGCAGTTAGATTTATTATCAAATATTACGAGAAAATCAACTGACATTTTCATGTTATGGCAGAGAGGAATGTATGGAAGAAATGTACCGTATGGTAGTTGGTGAATGTTTTAAACTAAATGTGGATTAGCTCCTTATATAACCGTGTTATCAATAAGTTAAATATTATGATACTGGGGATACTGGGGCAGGTAGCCTAGTGGTTAGAACGTTGGGCCAGTAACCAGCAGGTAGCCTAGTGGTTAGAACGTTGGGCCAGTATCTAAAAGGTTGCTAGATTGAATCCCCGAGCTGACAAGGTAAAAATCTGTCGTTCTGCCCATGAACAAGGCAGTTAACCCACCGTTCCTAGGCCGTTATTGAAAATAAGAATTTGTTCTTAACTGACTTGCCTAGTTAAATAAAGGTAAAAAGAAATACTGCAGGTCCTTCTTCAGGGATTCAGAAGTACATTTTATGGCCATAATCCTAACAACTACATTTTACATTCACCTTTTACTAGTTTACTTTTATCAACTAATAATTTTTTACTGAGTTGTCTTTTTGTCAATTAAATTAAAAAGTGCTGTATATACATTTTAGAAAACAAATTAAGAAACATGCTCCCCCTCCCTAGATTTTCAACCAGGTTTAGAGCTAAAATATATATAGTAAAATATATTTTTGAATGTGCTGTTCTTATAGAAGCAGGGCTGACTAACCACATTCTGGGCCCTAGGCCAGAGTATTTTGAAGCCCCCACCCCCCCCTCATGGCAGTGGAGCAAGACATTTTTTAACGCTAACTCTGCAGTTGTACACATTTTGCCATGGGCAGAGATAAAAATGTGCCGTTTTAAAAGCTAATGCCCAGTTGAAACCGGCCATGGAATATAAAAACAGTTCTCTGCCTATGCCATGCTACTGTAGCTGTGTGTACCTTTTACAAAATTTGATC
>NW_019948827.1:5217-13586 GCF_002910315.2 Salvelinus sp. IW2-2015
TAAAATTCATGGTCTGCATAAACTTGCTCTGCTCTACAATGAATAACAAATCCCCTTTTCGATCTCTTTGACAAACAGGTAGAATCAAAGTAAACTGACAGCAGGTAAAAACATATTACATGTTCAATATCACTCAGGAAGGTAATTACAGGAGCAGAAGTCAACGCTCGTTCTGTTAGGCTACTGTTCTGAGATAACTGTGTAGTATAGAGTCATTCATTTACCCCGTTTTCTCCCCAATTGGTAGTTACAGTCTTGTCCCATCCCCGCTACTCCCGTACCGACTCGGGAGAGGCGAAGGTCGAGAGCCGTGCGCCCTCCGAAACACAACCCAACCATGCCGCACTGCTTCTAGACACAATGCCCACTTAACCCGGAAGCCTGCCGCACCAATGTGTCGGAGGAAACACCGTACACCTGGCGACCATGTCAGCGTGCACTGCATCCGGCCCGCCACAGGAGTCGCTAGTGCGCAATGGGACAAGGACATCCCTGCCGACCAAACCCTCCCTTAACCGGGACGACGCTGGGCCAATTGTGCGCCGCCCCATGGGTCTGCCGGTCGCAACAGAGCCTGGACTCGAACCCAGAATCTCTAGCGTCACAGCTAGCAATGCGATGCAGTGCCTTAGACCACTGCGCCACTCAGGAGGCCCCAGTATAGAGTCATCTACGATATAACTGCATGTTATAAAGGAGCGACTTAATGAAGTTTTAAGATCTTTTAAAATGGCAAGAGGTAGCTAACATACCTATGGCACTAAGGGTGACAAACTTGTTCTCTCTGGGGTTGATGTTGGTGTCGTAGGGCCGGTTGCCCCACATGTGGGCAGCACTGTTGACCAGCCAGGTAGCGTTCAGTACCAGGGTGTATCTCAGCAGACCTGGCACGAAGTAGCCCAACCACAGGCTCTCTCCCCACAGGCACCAAGGAACAAACATGGGGATGAAGAAGCACATCAGCACCACTGACATCTTGTAATTGTAATGCCTGTGTGAGAAGACCAGAGTTCAAGACATATCCTCCATTGACATCTTGTAATACCTGATGGAGAAGGACCAAGAGTAACAGAGACTTATCCTCCCATGACATCCTTGGTAATACCTGGTGGAGAAGACCCAGAGTTACAGAGACATATCCTCCATGACATTCTGATAATACCCTGTGGAGAAGACCCAGAAGTACAGAGACATATCCTCCATGACATTTCTTGTAATAACCTGTGGAATAAGAACCAGAAAGTTACAGATACATATCCTCCACGACATCTTGTTAATTACCTGTGGAGTAAGACCAGAGTATTCAGCAGACATATCCTTCCATGGACATCTTTCTGTCAAACCTGTTGGAACAAGAAGACCAGTAGTTCAGAGACATATCACTCCATCACATTCTTGTAAAACCTGGGAGAAGACCAGGAGTTCAGGGGAATATCCTCCATGACATTCTTGCTTATATACCTGTGGAGGAGACGCAGAGTTCAGGAGACTATATCCCTCCATGACATTCTTGTAATACCTGTTGGAGAAGACCAGAGTTCGGAGACTATATCCTCCTATGCAACATTCTTGTAATACCTGTGGAGAAGACCAGAGTTCAGAGGACATTATTCCTCCATGGACATCTTCTGTAATACCTGTTGGGAGAAAGACCAGAGTACAGAGACATATCCTCCATGCATCTTTGTAATAACATCATACGGAGGCAAGCACAGATGATACATGTGATATTTCAAAACTGTTCAGTCGTAACCAGCAGCTACTCTTCGTTGGCGTCCGGCAACATTAAGGCAGTTAATGTTCTCTGTACAGGGCCCAAACCACAGCAGATAGGACCTCTCTCTACAGGGGCCAAACACAGCCAGATAGACCTCTCTCTTACAGGCCCAACACAGTCATGATAGACCTCTCTCTACAGGGCCAACACAGCAGATTAGACCCTCTCTGTACATGGACCCAAACACAGCAGATAGAGACCTCTCTGTACAGGAACCAACACAGCAGATAGACCTCTCTGTACAGGTACCCAACACAAGCAGATAGGATCCTCTCTCTTACAGGCCCAAACAGCAGAATTAGACCTCTCTCTAACAGGACCCAACACAGCAGATAGACCTCTCTGTACAATGACCCCAACACAGCAGATAAGACCTCTCTCTTTACAGGACCCAACACGCAGATTAGACCCTCTCTGTACAAGTGACCCAACACAGCAGAGATAATGAACCTCTTTCTCTACAGGACCCAACCACAGCAGATAGCGACCTCTCTGTACAGGACCCAACACAGCAAGATAGGGACCTCTCTTTTACATGGACCCCAACACAGCAGATAGACCTCTCTGTACAGGACCCAACTACAGCAGATAGACCTCTCTCTAACAGGGCCCAACATTAGGAGCAGATAGACCTCTCTCTACAGGGCCAACACAGCAGATAGACCTCTCTGTGCAGGGGATCCCAATCACAGCAGATAGACCTCTCTCTACAGGCCCCAACAAGCAGATAGACCTCTCTCTACAGGACCCAATCACAGCAGATAGACCTCTCTCTACAGGGCCCAATCATAGCAGATAGACCTCTCTCTTACAGGGCCCAACACCAGGCAGATGACCTCTCTGTACAGACCAATACAACAGCAGATAGACCTCGCTGTACAGGACCCCAACCACAGCAAGATAGACCTCTCTGTACAGGCCCAACACAGCAGATAGACCTCCTCTCTACTAGCGATCCCCCAAACCACAAGCATTATAGACCTCTCTCTTACAGGACCCAACACAAGCAGATAGAATCCTCGTCTTGTACAGGATCCCAACACAGCATATTAGAACCTCTCTGTACAGGACCCAACACCAGTTCAGATAAGACCTCTCTGTACAGGACCAACACAGGCAGATAGACCTCTTGTACCAGGACCCAACACAGCATGATAGACCCCTGTACAGGACCCAACACAAGCAGATTAGACCTCTCTCTACAGGGCACCCCAACACAGCAGGATAGACCCTCTCTGTACAGTACCCAACACAGCAGGATAGACAACTCTCTACAGGGCCCAACACAGCAGATAGACCTCTTCTGGTACAGGGAACCCAACAACAGCAGATAGACCTTCTGTACAGGATCCCAACACAGCAGATAGACCTCTCTGCATAACAGGACCAACACAGCGATTAACCTCTTCGTTACAGGACCCAACACAAGCAGATTAGAATCCTCTCTGTACAGGATTCCAACACAGCAGATAGGACCTCTCTGTACATGACCCAACACAGCAGATAGACCTCTTCTCTACAGGACCCAACACAGCAGATAGACCTCTCTCTACAGGGTCCCAACACAACAGATAGACCTCATCTGTACTAGGACCCAACACACAGATAGACCTCTCTCTACAGGAACCAACACAGCAGATAGACCTCTCTCTACAGGCCCAACATAGCAGATAGGACCTCTCTCTACAGGGCCCAACACAGCAGATAGGACTGCTCTCTTACGGGCCCACCATAGCAGTATAGACCTCTCTCGTACAGGGATCCCAACACCAGGCAGATTAGACCCTCTCTGTACAGACCAATCACAGCAGCAGATAGACCTCTCTCTACAGGGCCAACATAGCAGAGTAGACCTCTGTCTACAGGGCCCCAACACAGCAGATAGGACCTTCTCTGTTGGCGGACCCAACACAGGCAGATTAGACCTCTCTCTACAGGGCCCAACATAGCAGACTAGACCTCTCTGTGCAGGACCCCACACAGGGCAGCATAGACCTCTTCTGGTACAGGACCCAACACAGCAGATAGACCTCTCTGTACAGTGACCCAACACAGCAAGATAGACCTTCTTCTTACCAGGACCCAAAAATCACAGCAGATAGACCCTCTCTCTTACAGGGCCCAACACAGCAGAATAGACCTCTCTCTGACAGGACCCTAACACAGCAGGATAGACCCTCTCTGTACAGGGCCCAACACAGCAGATAGACCTCTCTGTTACAGGACCCAAACACGCAGATAGACCTCTCTCTATCAGGGCCCAAAACACAGCAGATAGACTCTCTCTACAGGGCCCAACACAGCAGATAGAACCTCTCTCTACCAGGACCCAACACAGCAGATAGACCTCCTCTCTACAGGCACCCAACACAGCAGATAGACCTCTCTGTACAGGACCCACACAGCAGATAGACCTCTCTGTACAGGGCCAACACAGCAGACTAGACCTCTTCTGTACAGGACCCAACACAGCAGATAGACCTCTCTGTACCCAGGAGCCCAACACAGCAGATTAGACCTCTCTGTACAGAACCAAACAACAGCAGATAGACCTCTCTGTACAGGACCCAACCCACCAGCAGATAGACCTCTCTCTACAGGGGCCGCCCAACACCAGCAGATAGACCTCTCTCTATCAGGACCCAACACAGGCAGATGACCTCTCTCTACAGGACCCAACACAGCATGATAGCACCTCTCTCATTACAGGACCCAACACAGGGCAGATATGACCTCTCTCTACAGGGACCTAACACATGCAGCATAGACCTCTCTCTACAGGTCCCAACATCAGCAGATAGACCTCTCTGTTGCAGGACCAATCACAAGCAGATAGACCTTCTCTCTACCAGACCCAACACAGCGAGAGGACTGTCAGTCTTAACAGTCTCTCTCTACAAGGAACCCAACACCAAGTAACACTGTCTCAGCTGGCAGCCTCTCTTTGACAGATGAATCACATTATTCAGTTATAATTACACAACATGCAGGTATGGATGTTCCAGCATCTCCATTTGTGAAGAGGCTTCTCAAACCTTCTGAGTCGTAATTGATGATTCTAAAACTATGGAATAGGGACCAGGTTTAGTGCGGGAGTTCATCACAGATATATGGATGTGACAGAAACAGTTTATGGGAGATTCGAAAATTCAACAAATAGGGTTTTAAAATGATCATCAGAAGGAATACATACTTCTTCTGGAACATGACAATTTTGTTCAGCTTCAAAGTCACTGACGCTCCAGCTTTCTTCCCTTCTCAATGACGGTTCCGGGTGTTTACGCACCAGGAGCCAAACCGATGGTGGGCGAAGAAGAACCCTCGGACGGCGTTGTGTGGGGTCGCGCATCGGTCTCTGATAAACTTGTGTGTGAACTCTTGTGGTCCCGAGCCCATTCGCAAAGATGTCTATTTTCTGTAATGGGGTGGGGAGCACAAAGACAAACGTTTTAAACATAGAATCCATAGAATGGCCTGATGCATAATTGGGTGGACTTGCAGCCATTTTTGAGTTGTACCCATGCCTAGGTCGTTAATATACTGGTTAAGACCAGCGGTAATAATTCATGCAGAGCATTCGAAAAGAAACAAATTCATTTGGACCTAGACCGTTTGCCTGATTCTACAGGATTTCAGCATTGAACACGTGACCATGCGGTCGGGACATCAAGTCATCATGGTGATGTATGATCATTTGAAAAACGTTTAAATGACCAGAACGACAGTTATGTTGCTGTGTTTACTGAGTAGTTAGCTTGAATATGGAACTACGATTGTGTTTTATTCTACACTTTACATGGCGAACTTTCAGGGTACTCTAAACATTCACTTCCAGTCATTTTTACTCGCTAATTCCTGTAGAATTCAGCAACGCGGCGCTTGGTCAAATGAAATTTGTTTCTTTTCAAACGCTTCTGGCATGGAATTGTACTACATTGGCCTAAACTTTGTTATCTTCAAACTAAAACCAATCCAGGAAATAAAAACAGGGAAGTGGTACCTTTTCAATCTTTGCTGTGTTGTCAACTCAAATGACATTCACAAGAAATACATTTCCATTGCATGAGCGACAGTGTCTTCAGGAAGTATTCAGACCCAATCAATTTTTCCCACATTTTGGTTAGGTTTACAGCCTTACTTCTAAAATGATTGAAAAAATGATTCTAATCAATTCTACACCATAATACCCCGTAAATGAAAAGCAAAAACATTTTAATTCGTTTTTTTTTTTTTTTTTTGTGCTAATGTATGAAAAAAACTAACAACGGAATATCACATTTTACATAAGTATTCAGGACCCTTTTACTCAGTACTTTGTTGAAGCACCTTTGCAGCGATTACGCCTTGAATCTTCTTGGGTATGATCGCTACAAGCTTGTGCACACCTGTATATGGGGAGTGTCTCCCATTCTTTCTCTGCAGTCCTTCTTCAAAGCTCTGTCAGGTTGGATGGAGGAATGTCGGCTTGCCACAGTTATTTCAAGGTCTCTCCAGGAGATGTTAGATCGGGTCCAAAGTCCGGGCTCTGGCTGGCCACTCAAGGACATTCAGAGAACTTGTCCCGAAGCCATTCCTGTTTGTGTGTTTCTTGGAATGGTGCTTAGGGTCGTTGTCCTGTTGGAAGGTTGAACGTTCGCCGCAGTCTTGAGCGTCCTGAGCTGCGCTGGAGCAGTTTTCATCAAGGACCTCTCGACTTTGCTGTCATCTCTTGCCTCGATTCTGACATTCTCCCAGTCCTTGACGCTGAATAAATATCCCAACAACTGATTGCTTGCCACCCTATTCTTCACCGTAGGATGGTTCCAGGTTTCCTCCAGACATGATGCCTGCCACCATCCATGCTTCACTCGTAGGGATGATTCCAGGTTTCCTCCTATGACATGATGCTGCCACCACCATGCTTCACCGTAGGATGCGTTCCAGGTTTCCTTCCGACATGATTGCTGCCACTCACTATCTTTCACCGTATGATATGGTTTCCAGGTTTGCCTCCAGACATGATGCTGCCACCACTATTGCCTTCACCGTAGAAATGGTTTCCAGGTTTCCTGTTCCAGAACATGATGCTGCCACCACCATTGCTCACCGTAGGATGGTTCCATGGTGTTCCTCCAGACACATGATATTTTGCCCCACTTGCTTCACCGTAGGGATGGTTCCGGTTTCCTCCAGACATATGCTGCCACACCATCTTCACCGTAGTGATGGTTCCAGGTTTCCTCCAAGACATGATGCTGCCACCACCATGCTTCACTCTAGGGAGGGTTCCAGGTTTTTCCTCCAGACATGATGCTGGCCACCACCACTGCTTCACCTGTAGGCGTATGGTTTCCAGGTTTCTCCAGACATTGATGCTTGCCACCCACTATGTTTCACTCATAGGAATGGGTCCAGGTTTCCTCCAGACATTGTATGCTGCCACTCACTATGCTTCACCGTTAGGAATGGTTCCATGGTTTCCTCCAAAACATGATTGCTTGCACCGTTCCAGGTTTCCTCCAGACATGATGCTGCCACCACATTGCTCACCATAGGGATGGTTCCATGTTCCTCCAGACATATTGCTGCCACCACCATGCTTCACAATAGGGATGGTTTTCCAGGTTTCCTTCCAGACATGATTGCTTGCCCACCACCATGTCTTCACCATAGGGATGGTTCCAGCCGTTTCCTCCAGAGCATTGATGCTTGCCACCCACTATGTTTCACCATAGGAATATCGGTTCCGGTTTCCTCCAGACATTGTGCTCGCCACCCTATGCTTTGCACCGTGGAATGCGTTCCAGGTTTCCTCCAAACCTGATGCTGCCACCGTTCCAGTTTCCTCCAGACATGATGCTGCCAGCAACCATGCTTCACTATAGGGATTGGTTCCAGGTTTCTCCAGACATGATGCTGCCACCACCATGCTTCCACGTAGGAAATGGTTCCAGGTTTCCTCCAGTCGTTATTCAGGCCAAAAGAGTTTAATCTTGGTTTCATCAGCAGATTCTTTGTTTCTCATGGTCTGAGTCTTCAGGTTCTCTTTTTGGCAAACTTCCAAGCAGGCTGTGTTTATGTATTTATATTGTAATTTAACCTTTTATTTTAACTAGGCAAGTCAGTTAAAAACAAAATCTTATTTACAATGACGTCTACCAAAGTACGCAACACTATCATAAAGAGAGAACTAACGACAACAACATAGCAAGGCAGCAAACACATGTGACAAAACCAGCATGGATAAGGCAACGCAACATGACAACACACATGGTAGCAGCACAAAACATGGACAAAGCCTTATTGGGCACAGACAACAGCACAAAGGCTGTTCATGTTGCCTTTCTGAATGAGTTGGCTTCCGTCTGGCCACTCTACCAATAAAGGGCCTTAATTGGTGGAGTGCTGCAGAGATAGTTGTCCTTCTGGAAGGTTCTCCCATCTCCCTACAGAGGGATCCTTATGCTCTGTCAGAGTGACCATCAGGTTTCTGGTCAACCTCCCTGTACCAAGGCCCTTCTCCACAGATTGCTCAGTTTGGCCGCTTGAGGCCAGCTTCCCATGTAGTTCTTGTTGGTTCCCAAACTTTCTTTCCATTTTATCTCTCTCCTTT
>NW_019948828.1:0-13583 GCF_002910315.2 Salvelinus sp. IW2-2015
ACATCTATCTGATTCTAACACATCTGATCGAATGTATCTATCTAACATCAATTCCATCTACGATCTAACATCTATCGAAGTATCTGATCTCTAACATCTATCAATGTATCTGATCGAACATCTATCTGATTTCACATCTATCTGAAATGTATCTGGAGCTCTATCTAACATCAATCTGATTTCTAAACACTTATTTTCTCGAATGTATTCTGCATGTCTAACTCTATCTGAATGATACTATCTAACAGCTATCTGATCTAAAACATCTATCTACTGAACATCCTATCTAAGTATTCTGATCTAACATTCTAGCTGAATAATTTGATCTAACATCTATCAAATGTTATGCTGAATCTAACCATCCTATTCGAGCATTGTATGCTGATCTAACATCTATCTGAAGTATTCTACTAACATCTATCTGAAGATCGCATCTAACAACTAATCTGAATAAGATTATCTGATCTAACTCTGATTCTGAATGATCTGAATCTAATATCTTATCTAATGTATCTAGTCTAAATCTATCTTCCTATATTATCTCGAAATGTCTAACATCTAATGCGAATGTATCTGATCTATCATTTAGTGATCTAACATCTATCTATCAACATCTATCTGAATGTATACTGATCTAACATCTATCTGAGTCTCTAACATCATATCTGAATATCTGAGCTAACATCTATTCGGATCTAACATCTATCTGAATGTAATCTAATCTAACATTATCTGAAGTATCTGATACTAACATCCATCTGATCAACATCTATCTAATTGTATCTGATTCTAACATCTAACTGATCTATCATCTAAACTATCGTATCCTAAATGTACTCTGATCTAACATCATCTAATGTATCTATTCCAACCATCTTCTGAATGGATTTCTAATTTCCCAACATCTATCTGAAATGTAATCTGATCTAACATCTATCTGATCTAACCATCTATCTGAATTATCTATTTTCTAAACATCTATCGAATGTATCTATCTAAAACATCTATTCTAGTTAACATCTTATCGAATGTATCTGATTTTCTAACCATACTATCTGAAGATCTGATCCCAACACCTATCGACTGCAGATGTACTGATCTAAATCTATCTGATTTATCTGAGTCTAACAATCTATCTAAGTAATCTTGAGCTAACATCTATCTGAATGTATCTGGATCTAACGATCAATCTGAATGTATCGGATCTTAATATCTATCTGAATGATCTGATCTAACATCTATCGGAATGTATCTAATCTAACATCTATCTGAATGTATCTGATCTACATCTATCTGAATGATCCCTTGATCTAACATCTATGCTGAATGTATCTGATCTAACATCCTAGATGAATGTACTGATCTAACATCTATCGAAATGTATCTGATCTAACATCTATATGATCTAAAATCTATCTAATAAAATATCTATCTACACATCTATCTGAACTATCTAATGTATCTGACTAACATTCTATCTGATCTAACATCTATCTGAAGTATCTGATCTAACATCTATCTGATCTAACACTATCTGGAATGAATCTGACTAACATCTACTGATCCTTAACATCATCTGAAGTATCGGGATCTAACATCTATCTGATCTAACCACCTAATCCTTGAATGCATCTGATCTAATATCTAATGAATGTATCTGATCTAACATTCTATCTGAATGTATCGATCTTAACATCTATTTCGCATCTAACATCATCTGAAATAATCTGATCTAAAATCTATGTCTGAATGATATCTGATCTAAAACATCTAATCTGAATCTAACAAATCTATCGAAATGTATCTAATTAACAATTCTATTCTGAATGTATCTGCATCTAACACCCTTATCTAATGTATCTATTGTAACATCAATCTGAATGTATCTGAATCTAACACCTATCTGAATGTATACTGATCTAACACCTAATCTGAATGTATCTGACCTCTAACATCCATCTGAAGCTATCGTGATTTCTAACATCATATCTGAATAGTACTGATCTAACATCTATCTGGATCTAACATCTATTCTGAATATATCTGAGCTAACATCTATCGAGTTTAACATCTATCTTAATATATCTGATCTAACATCTATCTGAATGTATCTGATCTAACATCAATCTGAATGTATCTATCCCTAACCACCCCTATCTGAATGTATCCTGATCCCTAACACCTATGTGATGTATCTATCTAACACCTATCTGAATGAATTCTGATCTAACATCTACTGAATTATCTGACAACATCTATCTGATCTAACATCCTATCTGAAGTATCTGAGTCTAACATCTAGCTGAATATATCTGATCTAAACACCTACTGAATATATCTGAATGAAAGTATCTGATTTAATATCTATCTAAATCTAATCTGCTAATGTATCTGATCTACATCTATTGAATGATTGATCTAAACATCTATCTGAAATGTATCTGATCTAACACTCATTGAAGCTATTGATCTAACAAAATCTATCTGAAATATCTGATCTCACTATCAATCTATCTGAATGTATCTGATCTTAAATATCTATCTGAATGTATTTTGACTAACATTCTTATCTGAATGTATCTGATTCTAACATCTATCTGAATGTAGCTGATCTAACATCTATTCTATCTAACATCTATCTGAAGCTATCTGATCCTAACATCTACTGAAATGTATCTATCTAACATCTATCTGAAGTATCTGATCTATCATTATCTGATCTAACATCTATCTGATCTAACATCATCTCAATGTAAATTATCTAACATCTATCTGATCTATCTGACTAACATCTATCTGAATGTATCTGATCTAAACATCTATCTGAATGAATCTGATCTAAACATCTATCTGAATGTATCTGATCTATCATTTATCTATTAACGATCTATCTTGATCTAACATCTATCTGAATGTATCATGATCTAACATCTAGCTGATCTAACATCTATCTGAAGTATCCTGATTAACATCTATCTGATCTAACATCTATCTGAATGTACTGATCTAAACATCTATCTGAATGTATTCTGATCTAAACATCTATCTGCATCGAACATCTATCTGAATGTATCTGATCTAACAGTCTATCTGAAGTATCTATCTAACATCTATACTGGATCTAAACATCGATCTGAAGTATACCTGATCTAACATCTATCTATCAACATCTATCTGAATGTATCTGATCTAACATCTATCGGAATGTATCGATCTAACATCTATCTGATCAACATCTATCCTGAATCTAACATCGTATCTGATGTATCTGATCTAACATCCTAGCTGAATATATTGATCTAACACCCTATCTGAATATCTATCTAAACAATCATCTGATCTAACATACTACTGACGATTGACTAAACATCTATCTGAAATGTATCGATCTAACATCTCATCTGAAGTATCTGATCTATCATTATCTGTTCTAACATCTATCTGCACTAACATCTATGAATGTATCTGATCTAACCATCTATCTGAATGTAAATCTGATCTAACATCGGATCTGAATGTATCTGATCTAACATCTATCTGAATGCTATACTAGCTAACATCTATATGATCTAAAAATCATCTGAAGTATATCTGATCTTAACATCTAATCGGAATCTATCTGAATGGATCTGATCTAACATCTATTGATTCTAACATCTATCTGAATGTATCTGAGTCTAACATCTATCTGATATGTACACCATCTGAATGAACCATGCTGATCTAATATCTATCTGAATGATCTGATCTAACATCTATATCTAATCGTACGATCTGAATCATCTTGATCAACATCTATTGAAGTTATTCTGATCTAAAATCTATCTGAATGTATGTGATCATCGAATCCTACTATTCATCATCTGAATGTATGCTTGATCAACATTCCTATCTGAATGTATCGATACATCTGATCAGCTAACATCAATCTGAAAGTATCTGATCTAAAATCCTATGCTGAATGTATCTAGATTCTAACATCCTATCTGAATGTATCTGATCTAAAATCTATCATTTACTGTTACATCATGAATGTATCTGAGTAACATCTATCTGAATGTATACTGATCTACACATCTGAATTTCTGAATCATAACATCTATCTGAAATGTATCTGATCTAATCTATCGGATGTATCTGATCTAACACTATCTTAATTATATCTATCTAACATCTATCTGAAACTGATCAACTATTGAATCAACATCAATCTGAATGTATCTGAACTAAATCTAGACAACCCTATCTAAGTATCTATCTAACACTATCTGATGTATTATCTAACATCCTATCTGAAATGTATCTGACACATCTATCTGAATGATCGATCTAAACTCTATCGATATCTGATCTAACATCTATCTGAATGATGATCAATCGTAGCTGATATTACTAACACATCTAATATGATCTAGTATCTATTCTAACTATCTACTGATGTAACAGTATTCTGATCTAACATCTATCTGAATGTATCTGCATCTAACATCTAATCTGAATTATCTGATGCTAAACACCTGATCTGAGGATGATCTCCGTCTATATCAATCTAATATCTGATAACATGCTATCTAATGATCGATCTATATCTATCTGAATGTATCTGATCCTAAACATCTAATCTGAATGTATCTGATCTAACATTCTCTGAATCGTATCATCATAACATCTATCTGCACTCATCTATTGTATCTGATCTAACATCTACTCATGAATTGTATCTGAATCTAACACATCTGAATGTATACTGATCTAATCATCTTATCTGCAACATTATCTATCTAACATCAATCGAAGTGTATCTGATCTAAACTATCAATATCTGCTAGACATCTATCTGATCTAACATCTATCTAAATGTATCTGATCTAACATCCTATCTGAAGTATCATGAGCTAACATCTATCTAATGGTATCTGATCTAACATCATTATCTATCCAAGTGTATCTGATCTAACATCTATCTCGAATGTATCGATCTAAACATCTATCTTCTAACATCTACTGAATGTATCTATCTAACATCTATCAATGTATACTTAAATCTATTCTAAATGTATTATTACATCTTGATGTTCTGAATGAACATCTATCGAATGTAACATCATGATCTACATCTATCATTATCTGACTATCATATATCAAATCTATCTGTATAATGTCTACATCATCTGATCTAAACATCTATCTGAATGTATCGTGATCTAACATCTATCTGATGAAGATCTATCGAGCAATCTATCTAATCACTGATCGAACATCATCTGAATGTACTATCTAACAATCTATCTAATGTAAATCTGATCTAACATCTATGACTATGAATCTAATCTATCTGATAGCTGATCTAACATCTATTAATGTATCTGATCTAACATCTACTTGAATATTTGATCAAATCTATCGAATGTATCTGATCTAAACCATTCTATCTATTCTAACATCCTATCTGACCGGGGGCTCTGTATCCTGATCTAAACAACTATCTGATTATCTGATTCTATCTAACATCATCTGCAATGGTATCTGATCATTCATTTGTTATCTTGATCTAAACATCTATCTGAATCAACATCTATCTAATGATCTGATTCAACATCTATCTGACATGTACTCATCTAACAATCTATCTGAATGTACTGATCTAACATCTATCTGAATTATCTATCTAACACCTATTCTGCATCAAACATCTATCTGAATGTACTATCTAAAAGGCTATCTGATCTAAAAAAAAAAAAAAAAAAAAACCCCATCTATCTGAAGTGATCTGATCTAACATCTATCTGAATGTAATCTGATCCAAAACATCATTCGAAGTATCTGATCTAACACCCTATCTGGATTTATCTTGATCTAACATCTATCTGAATTATCTGATCTAACATTCATCTGATCTAAACATCTATCTGAATTATCTGCAGTCTAACATCTTCTGAATGCTATCTGATCTAACATCTATCTGATCTAACATCTATCTGAATGTATCTGATCTAACATCTATCTGAATGTATCTGATCCAACACCTATCTGAATGTATCTGATCTAACATCTATCTGAATGTATCTGATCCAACACCTATCTGAATTTATCTGATCTAACATCTATCTGAATGTATCTGATCTAACATCTATCTGAATGTATCTGATCTAACATCTATCTGAATTGATCTGATCTAACATCTATCTGAATTTCTGGCGCTGTCCATTTAGAAATTACTGAACCAATAGACCTCGTTGCAGCTCATTTTTCTTGCACTTGCTTATAGGAAAGTGTTAGTGGTATAAGAACAAACATTGTGAATTTACTGAACATAAATGTAATAATGTTTGTAGTTCAAAAGTCTAAACTCGTGTGGACGTTCATTATTGTTGAAGGAGAATGACGTTCTTATCCAGTTACACAAATCAACAAGGACGTCAGTAGAAACCATATTTATTTAATCAAGTCAGCCATGAGCTCCTCTCTCGGGACAGCTTTATGTAGACCATAAACGTTTGTGGGCACCGTTTGTCACAGTTATAGTGCATTAACTGCATTTAATGTATTGTTTAGAGTTGTGTTGCTTGCATGCATCTAAAAAAAAATGGGTTGTCAAGATGCCAAGATTGGCATGCTAATATCGCCACTGTTACTAGCTAACGCTTACAAACATTTCCATTTGATTTGCTATCGTGTGTTTTTATTCTTCCAAGGTAAGGGATGGAACGACATTTAACGAACGTTTACCTGGAGGAAAATGGGGGAGGGTTTGAAATTTCATTGAAGGGGTGGGTATAGTATTTTATTAAAATCTAGCCCAAGGGAGGGTCATTAATAACATGATATATTTTTCAGTGTTTGAGAATTAGTTGCTTATTAGACAATATATGGATGTGTTCCTGATGCTACCCCTCCTCTCTGATTCTCCGCTGAGCAGGCAATATTAACTGCACCTATAGGCTATTTATATTTAGTGTGGTCTCAATCAAATGATCCATATCCTACAGGAAAGAGGATATATGCTATGAGGTGCATGCTGGGAGAAGCACAGAGAAAAGTTATATCTCTAAGATATAGCTGCTGGGATTGTGTAAATTAAAGTAGGCTGCACTGCCATGGATATTCCAACCCTGGGCCCTGACCTGCTCTGCTCTTGCTCATCAAAAACATTTTTTTGTGCTGCTTAACCAATGCTGTGCTGTCAAAGCCTACAGTGGCTGTTCAGGAGGAGAGTCAAAGGTTTCTTCCAATTTTGTAACTTTTTATTTGGCCTAGTCCATAAAATGCACTATCTTGTGCGCGGACTAGCCTATGTTCTGTTCAGTTTGAGAAGGAGAGCGCGAAGAAGAGAAGGATTGTTCAACAAAGGTCAACAAAAGTATGTCGACACCTGCTCATCGAACATCTCATTCCAAAATCATGGACATTAATATGGAATTGGTCACCCCTTTGCTGCTTTAAAAATCCTCTTGTCACGACGTCCGCCGAAGTCGGTCCCTCTCCTTGTTCGGGCGGTGTTCGGCGGTCGACGTAACCGGCTTTCTAGCCATCGCTGATCCACTTTTCATTTTCCATTTGTTTTGTCTTTGTTTTACACACCTGGTTTCAATCCCACAATTACTTGTTCATTATTTAACCCTCTGTTCCCCCATGGTTGTTTGTGAGTGATTGTTTGTCTTGTATACGGTCCGTTATTGTGGGCTCAGTATATTGTGTTGTATTTGTGAATACTTGAGTAAATACGTTGATTACTCATATCTGCTGTTCTGCGCCTGACTCTCCACACCAGCTACACAGGCCGATTACACCTCTACTCTTCTGCGAAGACTTTCCACTTGATGTTGGAACATTGCTGCAAAAACTTGCTTTCATTCAGCCACAAGAGCATTAGTGAGGTCGGGCACTGATGTTGGGCGATTAAGCCTGGCTCGAAGTCGGCGTTCCAATTCATCCCAAAGGTGTTCGATGTGATTAAGGTCAGGGCTTTGTGCAGGCCAGTCAAGTACTTCCACACCGATCTCTACAAACAATTTCTGCATTGACCACGCTTTGTGTCATGCTGAAACAGGAAAGGCCTTTCCCTAAACTGTGTTTTTTTTTGGGGGGGGGGGGGGTAGATTGTAGCTTTCATCAATATATTGTCTGCATCATTTCCAATCCCACATATATTTTTGGATAAGTGTTGTATGTCATACAGTTGAAGTCGGAAGTTTTACATACACTTAGGTGGAGCCTGTTGTAGACTTTCGCAACCTGTGGCACCTCCCAGCGTATTGAGCTTGTTGTAAGACTTCCAAACCTGTGGCACCTTCCCAAGCGTATTGAGCTGTTGTACGACTTCCAGCCATGTGGCAACTTCCCAGCGTATGAGCTGTTGTAGACTCCAACCTGTGGCACCTCCAAGCGTATTGAGCTGTTAGTGACTTCCAGCCTGTGGCACCTCCCAGCGTATTGAGCTGTTGTAGACTTCCAACCTGTGGCACCTCCCAGCGTATTGAGCTGTTGTAGACTTCCAACCTGTGTGTGGCAGTAATGATTGATTTGACAAATAGGAATTTTTAAGGTTGCTTGTACAATTTGATTTTTTGACCGTAAGTAAATGAAAATAGTTGCTCAGCAAAACTTGATATTTGGTGATCAACTAACGTATTTTGACACTATAACGCTTGCAGAGCTGGTGAATGTGAGTTTAAGCCTGAGCTTTCTGAGGTCTCTAACACAAAGACATTGGTTCAAGTTAATTTCTATTTATACAACGGGTCTAATGCTGATTGGTTAAAAGTTCTAATCCCCAAGTTGCCACCGGCTAAATCTATGACGTTCAAATGCCCATTTACTCTCTTCCATCTGACTGCGCAATCCACTGTCTCATCAGCCCAGCCAGGCAATTTATAAACTTGATCTCCACTATAAAAAACATCTAGCCACTCACATTTCTTTTTGACTAACATTTAGTGTTCAACAGAGGAGATTTGTATAAAACCGTGCTGTCTGTCTGACATTTGCAACATTGTTTCAATATTCAAATTGTTCCATAGTAATGAACGTGTCAGGGTCGGGAGTCGGGACGAGACAGGCAGGCAGCGTATCTCAGACAGTCTAAATCATTCATTAGCTGGCATCATGTTTATGGACAAAGAAATGTATATTGAGAAAAGATCAAATGAAAAGAGGTGCAGCTAGTTTGCAGTCTTTCCAGCTTCAGTTTGAAGTGATTGTGTTAGCTGTGTGGTTGGCTGTGTGGTTGGCTGTGTGGTTGGCTAGCTCCTCTGAACAACAGTGCCCTGACGAGTGAGCACATTTTCTACGCCAGGTGAAATCACGCCTCATTAGCTCATTGTTATGGATTTATCCAAATAAATGTCACTAGAAAAAAGCTTAAACAAATGCAGCTCCTGTTGTTATTCTGTCGGCACTGTTTGACGTGACTGTTAGCCGTAGTTGGCTAGCCTGTTACTAGCCCGGGGCTGTAAAGGCTAGCTAGCAAGCAAGGGAGAAGAATGTTGCCAGCCAGTATGGCAATGGAACATGTAGAACGAACGACTGGGTCGCGTTTCAATATATCCTCCAAACACCGGCTTCTCGGATATTATCACATAAGTATGATTAACGTTACAACTGAATATTTGTAACCAATAGCTTTTTTGTTTACATGTTCAGTGCTTATAATGTCATAACTTTACCAGCATATTACATCAGACGCTCGTTTTGTCCAAATGATCAGTGACAAAAAAATCTCCTCCTCGTTAGTTGTCGCATCCCAGTCTGCTGACAGACGCTACAATAGCAGTTAAACTACTGTCAGTAGTGTGTCTGTAGTCTAGTCAGCGTTTAGAACCAGTAGCACTCTGCTGATTAGATCACTCCTTCTTCTCCGATCAATAACTAACATCCCCCCCATCATCATCATTAAAACTACTCTTAAAAGATTACATCCACTCTCTCTCTACCAGTGGTTCAGTGTGTGTAGGGAGAGTCTCTCTGTAGTAAGCCTGGTCTCTTTTATCTTGAGTAGTTGGTAGCCTGTACAGTAGTGCGTTGTTAAAGCCTGTGTATCTGACTTCGGGGCTTCAGTTGGTCAGTTCTCTGATGGAGGGAGAGGTAAAGAAGAGAAGGAGGAAGGACCAGATGGTGAATCTGGTGGTTGTGTGTTTGCTCCAGTCTGCTGCGGCCAGCCTTATCACCGGTAAGTGAGACACACACACCAAATCAAACTGTATTTGTCACATATGTTGAATACAACTGGTATAGACTTGATCGTGAAATGCTTGTTGAAGCGATGCAGAGTTTAAAAATAGTACTGAAAAAACAAAAAAAAATAGTAACAAGAGGAATTTAAAAAAATACACAATACAGAAAGTACTAGTACCAGATAAATGTAGAGCTATATACAGGAAGTACTAGTACTAGATCAATGTAGAACTATATACAGGGAATACCAGTACCATATCATTGTGGAGCTATATACAGGAAGTACCAGATCAATGTGGAGCTAAATACAGGAAGTACTAGTACCGATCAATGTAGAGCTATATACAGGAAGTACCAGATCAATGTGGAGCTATATACAGGAAGTACCAGATCAATGTGGAGCTATATACAGGA
The DNA here is from genome assembly GCF_002910315.2 of Salvelinus sp. IW2-2015. NCBI lineage: Eukaryota > Metazoa > Chordata > Actinopteri > Salmoniformes > Salmonidae > Salvelinus > Salvelinus sp. IW2-2015. The sequence goes on from NW_019948828.1 coordinate 10,588, forward strand.
AGTACCAGATCAATGTGGAGCTATATACAGCGAGTACCAGATCAATGTGGAGCTATATACAGGGAGTACCAGATCAATGTAGAGGCATATTTTACCAGGAAGAATCCAGTAACCCAGGATCAATGTGGAGAGCTATATACAGGGAGGTACCAAAGATCATGTGGAGCGATATACAGGGGAGTACCCAGTCTACGCAGATCAATGTATAAGTCTATACTACAGGGAGTAACCAGATCAAATGGTGGAGGCTATATACACGGGCAGTACCAGATCAATGTGGAGCTAATAAGTACACGCGAGTACCAGTAATTTGTGGAGCTATAGTACAGGGAGTACGGCAGAAATCAATGTAGAGCTATATTACAGGAAGAAACACAGTACCAGAATCATATGGTGGAGCTATATACATGGGAGTACCAGATCAATGTGGAGCGCATGATACATGGGAGTACCAGTACCATAGATCAATGTATAGCTATATACAGGAAAGTAAACAAATAAAATGTGGAGCTATATATCAGGGAGTACCAGTACCGAGATCAATTGTGGAGCTATATACGAGGGGAGTATAACGCAGTTACCTATATACAAGGGAGTAACCAGATCATGTAAGAGCTATATACAGGGAGTACCAGAATCAATGTGGAGCTATAACAGGGAGTACCAGTACCCAATCAATGTGGAGCTATAAATACAGGGAGTACGCAGTACCATATCAATGTGGAGCTATATACAGGGTAGTAACCCAGAAATCAATGGGAGCTATATAAGGGAGTTAACAGTACCTGATCAATGTGGAGCTAAAAATACAGAGAGTACCAGTACTATATACAGGGGGAAAAAAAAGGTTAATGCCAAGTACGCATGTCAATGTGGGCTATATACAGGGAAGTACCAGGATCAGATGTGGAGCTACTATACAGGGATACCAGATCCAATGTATAGCTATATCAGGAGTGCCAGATCAATGTGGAGCTATATACAGGGAAGTTCCAGTAACCTGGATCAAATGTGGAGTTATATACGCGGAGTACCAAGTCAATGTGGAGCTATATAGAGGACAGTAAGCAGATCAATGTAGAGCTATTACAAGGAGTACCAGATCATGTGGAGCTATAATACAGGAAGTACCAGGACCAGATCCATGTGGAGCTATATACAGGGAGTACCAGAATCAATGTGGCAGCTATATACAGGGAGTACGCAGTACCTAGATCAATGTGGAGCTATATACAGGGAGCACCAGTACCATAATCATGTGGAGCTATGATACAGGGAGTACCAGATCAATGTGGAGCTATTATACAGGGAGTTCCCAGTACCTGGATCTAAATTGTGGAGCTAAATACAGAGAGTACCAGTACTATATACAGGGATGTACCAGTACCCATGTTCAATGTGGAGCTATATACAGGAAGTACCAGATCAAATGTGGAGCTATATACAGGGAGTGACGCAGTCAATGTATAGCTATATACAGGGAGTGCAAGAATCACGGTGGAGCTATATACAGGAGTTCCAGTACCTGATCAATGTGGAGTTATATACAGCGAGTACCAGATCAATGTTGGAGCTAATATAGAGGAAGTACAGATCAATGTAGAGCTATTTACAAGAGTTACAGATCAATGTGGAGCCGATATACCAGGAAAGTAACCAGGAACCAGATATCAAGTGGAGCTATAGTACAGGGAGTACCAGATCAATGTGGGAGCTATATACAGGAAGTAACCCAAGATCAATGTGGCGATATATACAGGAGTAACCAGATCAATGGTGAGCTATTACAGGAAGTACCCAGATCAATGTAGAGCTATAGTACAGGGAGTACCAAGATCAATGTCAGAGCTATATACAAGGGAGTAACCAAGAATTCAATGGTGAGCTATATAACAGGGAGTAGCCGAGATCAATGTGGAGCTATACTACAGGAATACCAGATCAATGTGGAGCTATAAAAAGGAAGTGCAGTACCAGATCAATGTTGGAGCTATATACAAGGGAGTACCAGATCATGTGGAGCTATAATTACAGGAATACCAGTCAATGTGGAGCTATATTAAAAGGAAGTATGCAGTACCAGATCAGATGTGGAGCTATATACAAGGGAGTACCCAGATCAATGTGGAGCTATATACAGGGAGATACCAGATGAAATGTGGCCGGTATAGCTACAGGGAGTACCCAGATCCATGTGGCGCTTTATAGCAGGGAGAACAGATCACATGTGGAGCTATATACAGGAAGTACCAGATAAATGTGGAGTATAAAAGGCAAGTAGATAAGCCCAAGATCAATGTGGAGCTATATACAGGGATAGTATCAGATAAATGTGGAAGCTATAACAGGAAGTAGCAGTCCAGATCAATGTGGGCTATAATACAGGGAGTTACCAGATATAATATAGAGCTATAATACAGGAGTACCAGATAAATATAGAGCTATATACAGGGAGTGCCAGATCAATGTGGAGCTAATACTACAGGGACTTACCAGTACTATATACAGGGAGTACCCAGATCAATGTGAGCTATATTACAGGGAGTACCAGTTACCCAGAATCCATGTAGGAGTTTAAACGTACAGGGAAGTACCAAATACCAGATTCATTTGTGGAGCCTATATACCAGGGAGTACCAGTACCATTCAATGTTGGAGCTATATACAGGGAGAACCCCCAGTTCAATGTGGAGCCTAATAATACAGGGAGTTACGTTCCAGTCCAGATCAAATGTGGAGCTATAATAGAGGCGAGTACCGATGCCAAGATTCAATGTAGAGCTATTTACAAGGAGTACCAGATCATGTCGACTATATACAGGGAGTCACCAGATCACGTAGAGCTAAATAAAAAAAGGGAGTAGCAGTACCAGACAATGTGGAGCTATACTACAGGGAGTCCGCAGATCAATGTGGAGCTATATGCGGGAATATCCAGTAACCAGATCATGTGGAGATATACAAGGGGAGTACCAAGATCAATGTGGAGCTTATAT
>NW_019948829.1:0-13582 GCF_002910315.2 Salvelinus sp. IW2-2015
ATAGAGAGAGTATGTTGTGCAGTCGGGCATGCAAGATCTGCTGACGTTGCAGTATAAGTCATGCGATGTGGTTGTGTTGACATGTTAATACCAGACAATGTTGTCAGCCGTGCGAACGCAAGACCATCGGTTTCAGAATGCCTACCGCCCTGACTCCGTTGTCCTTTGCAGCTGGATTTGTTAGAATGATTCTTGGGGCAGTCGCCCTGTGGATTGACTGATCGGGCCTGACCGGTGCTGCGTTTCATCTGGCTCAGCTTGAATAGAGGATGTGTGCACAAGGGACAGCAGTCACCTCTGTAGGCAGGTCTTGATGCTCCGGTGTCCGAAGTTGAGTAACATGACCACACAGCGTGTGCAACAAACTGTTTGACTACAAAGAAGCTAGGAACGCTTTCGTGAGAGACTTAGTGATTGTTCTACAGGGTCAGGTTTTCTAATGCTTCTGTGCTTTACATACAGCTTACAGAGTCCAAAGAAGATACTTTGTGGCGACTTAGGTAAATGAGTAGACTAAACGACATTTGCGCAGTTGTGAGTGGAGGTCTTTCAGATGCTTTCACAGCTCACTGCAATGTGAGGCGTGGAAGTGGCTCTCTGTGGGACGTGAGAATGTTACAATAGCCAGGGTAATGGCTAGTCTCTCAGCATCCATCCCTGGGCCTTCGCTGGAGCCCCTTCATGGTCACTGTATTTCGTACGACCATCTCTTCTCTCGTCCTGTGCTACTATAGGGTGGTGTGGGCGATGGCCTGGGATACCTGCCCATACAGAGCCATGAGCCTAACATTATCACCAACTCACAGTCAATATAGTAATGCACAATATAGTAGTCACATCAATGTAATACTTACTATACACAGTCAAGTCATTACAATATAATAGATGTGTGGCTGTATTGTAGTTATTCCAATCAAACCCATGGGCAAATCAATTCCACACTCCCAGAACAGTACATAGCCCATAGAAATAAGATCAAAGATCTGTGATATAGCCTTACTAGGCCGTTCCCAGCTGTGATGTTCTGTAGGGCTCCGATGGCAGCCTCCTGAGTGTAGGGACGGATGCTGCGGGCCATGATTGACAGGTACATGCGCACAGTGATGGCGCTCCACAGCCACTCCATCCCACAGGGACTACCCTTCTCCTCCAGCAGAGGGCGCTTTGGTTCAAGACGCTATAGGACCAAAACAACCAGAAAACAGGAAGCCCTTTAATTCTTAACTCCCAGATACCAGGTTTCACATTAATTTTCAATTAATGTGTATGAGGCTCTTAACAAATAGATTTGTCAAAGAAAACCGGGCTTAAAGAGTTAATTCAAAATGTATGCTTTACCACTTACCAAGGCGGATTATCCATAACATAGGAATCGCTCATTTTCTTTAGTGGTAATAACTTAATTATAACCAGATAGAAACAGTGCATGTCAAGTACATAAGGGCAACAACGATGATAACAGCCACGTGGGAGCCTACCTGGATGATTTTGGCACTGCGGGAGCCGAAACAGCCGGGGGTCTTGGTCTTTGGAGCCAGGTTGAGTCGAGACTCATGGAGCTCGCTGGCGTACTTCTGTGGAAGCTCCACCTGGTAGGAGAGGTTGTGTAGGATGCACACACAGTTCTCTGTGGACTGTGGGAGGAAAGAAGTGGTTCTGTTCAGGGGACTATGATTTTAAGATCAAACATTCTGCAGATGTCTATTGCAAAAGAAAAATATTGGAGAATAGAGCTGGTTCATGTTCTCAATATTTAACACTAAAGGAGAGATTAATACATTGTTCTAGAGACATAAATTAATAAAATATAGGCAAACAGTCTTATTTCATTTCCCTGTGTCAATATTTATTCCACCTACAAATGTTTAGTAATGCTTGTACGAAAATAAACAAGTGAACACTTTGCACAAAAGCTTAGCAAATGTTACTTTAGTCATTGTCATGTTCGTTTGTAGAAACGGACCAAGGCGCAGCGTACGTTGAGTTCCACATAATTTTAATGAAAGTGAAACTTAAGCAAATAMAAAACAATATAAAGAATAAACGAACCGTGACGACAATGCAGTGCTAAACTGGCAACTACACAGAAACAATATCCCATAACCCACAGGTGGAAAAAAATGCAACTTAAGTATGATCCCCAATTAGAGACAACAATTACCAGCTGCCTCTAATTGGGAATCATACACAAACACCAACATAGAAAATAAACCTAGAACCCCCCATAGAAATAATACACTAGACTAAACACCCCTAGTCACACCCTGACCTACTCTGCCATAGAAAATACAGGCTTTCTATGGTCAGGACGTGACAGTCATTCACATGCAGTACCTTGTCATCAGGCTTGTAGTCAGCTATGGTCCCGCGGATGTAGTATACCAGTGAGTCAATAAGGTTCTCACACTGCCGCATGGCTTTTCTCCCTTCTGGACCAGCCGAGCTTATGTTTCTGTCAACAACAATGACAGGTTGTCATTATCGCCACTAGGCAACAACATTGGCCAAACTGGCTAAATATCTATCCTAGCTGTTGGCCGGATGAGCCAAATGTTTATGTAGCAGAGAGATATTTGGAGTACTTTAAAAAGGTTCTGTTGTCTGCAGTTAAAGCCATTAGAATAGGTCATTGAAATAAAATGTATCTGTGTTGAGATAGCAACATGCATTTCAAGCACAAAGGAAACGTAAGAAAAAGAGTAACAGGAGTTAATCTTTCACTTTAATTTCAACCACTTGTCAATGAGTCAACTGTTCCACTTCCTTTTAGATGAAGTCATTAACGTCAAGCCAAATACAGTAGCATTAGTGATGACCCAAGGTTATGGCTGTGAGTTGGAGTGTTATGTGTTTTCGTTTTAAATCATGCCAGACGGAGGAATTCCTCAGCGTTACACAAGTCAATGGTTGCCAGGGCTTGATAGCACCAGCCAATATGGATTCAGGTTTCAATTCTACTAGAGCCACTAAGAGGGAGAGGGCTCCATTAATAATTTAGTCCCAGACTGTTTTCAGTTGTATCGGTTGCTAGGCAAAAGCAAAACACTCCTTGTTATACCATGTTGTGTTTGTCAGGTGGTATATCTGTGCCAAACCAATGGCAGTCGGTTCAACAGGAACACAAGGTATGCAGGATATTGTTTCCAGCGCATTGCTGTTCCATCGAGGTGATGCTGCCTAGGCAGAGGTCATCTAAAGTGTTAGATGCACTATTGTAAAGTGGTTGTTCCACTGGACATCATAAGGTGAATGCACCAATTTGTAAGTCGCTCTGGATAAGAGCGTCTGCTAAATGACTTAAATGTAAATGTAATCATGCCTGATTTGCCAGGTAGAAAGGAGTAACGGTATATAAAAGGTAAAGGTATATATATTTTACCTCTTGGGGATGTCATTCGAAAACATAATGTTAACTTTCACTGCTATGCGGATGACACACAGCTGTACATTTCAATGAAACATGGTGAAGCCCCAAAATTGCCCTCGCTAGAAGCCTGTGTTTCAGACATAAGGAAGTGGATGGCTGAAAACGTTCTACTTTTAAACTCGGAACAAAACAAGAGTGCTTGTTCTAGGTCCCAAGAAACAAAAGAGATCTTCTGTTGAATCTGACAATTAATCTTGATGGTGTAAAGTCGTCTCAAATAAAACTGTGAAGGACCTCGGCGTTACTCTGGACCTGATCTCTCTTTGACGAACATATCAAGACTGTTTCAAGGACAGCTTTTTTCCATCTACGTAACATTGCAAAATCTGAAATTTCTGTCCAAAAAAGATGCAGAAAAATGTATCCATGCTTTTGTTACTTCTAGGTTAGACTACTGCAATGCTCTACTTTCCGGCTACCCGGATAAAGCACTAAATAAACTTCAGTTAGTGCTAAATACGGCTGCTAGAATCCTGACTATAACCAAAAAAATGTCATCATATTACTCCCAGTGCTAGCTTCCTAACACTGGCTTCCTGTTAAGGCAAGGGCTGATTTCAAGTTTTACTGTTAACCTACAAAGCGTTACATGGCTTGCTCCTACCTAATTTTCCGAGTTGGTCCTGACGTACATACCTACACGTACGCTACGGTCACAAGACGCAGGCCTCCTAATGTCCCTAGAATTCTAAGCAAACAGCTGGAGGCAGGCTTTCTCCTATAGATCTCCATTTTTATGGAATGGTCTACCCATGTGAGAGACGCAGACCGGTGCTCGAACCTTTAAGTCTTACTGAAGACTCATCTCTTTCAGTAGTCATATGAATTGAGTGTAGTCTGGCCCAGGAGTGTGAAGGTGAACGGAAAGGCTCTGGAGCAAACGAAACCCGCCCTGCTGTCTCTGCCTGGCCGGTTTCCCTCTCTCCACTGGGATTCCTTGCCTCTAACCCTATTACAGGGGCTGAGTCACTGGCTTACTGGTGCTCTTTCATGCCCTCCCCTAGGAGGGGGTGGCGTCACTTGAGTGGGTTTGAGCTCACTGACGTGATTTCCTTCTGGGTTGGCGCCCCCCCCCCCCCCCTTGGTTTGTGGCGGTGGTGGAGATCTTTGTGGGCTATACTCGGCCTTGTCTCAGGATGGTAAGTTGGTGTGTGAAGATTTCCCTCTAGTGGTGTGGGGGCTGTGCTTTTTCTCCTGTCTTATCCGGTGTCCTGTGTGATTTAAGTATGCTCCCTCTAATTCTCTCCTTCGCTCTTTCTTTCTCTCTCGGAGGACCTGGCCCCTAGGACCATGCGTCTAGGACTACCTGGCATGATGACTCCTTGCTGTCCCCAGTCCACCTGGGCCTTGCTGCTGCTCCAGTTTCAACTGTGTCTGCCTGCGGCTATGGAACCCTACCTGTTCACCGGACGTGCTAAAAAAGCCAAACTGACATTTACTCCTGAGGTGCTGACTTGCTGCACCCCTTCGATAACTACTGTGATATTAATTATGTTGACCATGCTGGTCATTTATGAACATTTGAACATCTTGGCCATGTTTCTGTTATAATCTTCACCCCGCACAGCCAGAGAGGACTGGCCACCCCTCATAGCCGCTTCCTCTCTAGGTTTCTTCCTAGTTTTGGCCTTTCTAGGGAGTTTTTTCCTAAGCCACCGTGCTTCTACACCTCGCAATTGCTTGCTGTTTGGGGTTTTAGGCTGGGTTTTGCTGTACAGCACTTTGAGATTCAGCTGATGTACGATGGCTATATAAATACATTGATTTGATTTGACTAAGGAGATTTTAGAATAAAAAATAAACAGAATAGAGCTAAGCATAGCCAAAATCCTAGAGGAAAAACTTGGTTAGTGAGCTTTCCAACAGACCCGAGACAATCCCCTTTCAGCAGGACAACTACCTAAAACACAAGGCCAAAATAACACTGGAGTTGCTACAAAACATATTAAATGTTCTTGAGTGGCCGAGTTACAGTTTGACTTAAATCATCTTGAAAATCTATGGCGAGACTAGAAAATAGCTGTCTAGCAATCAACAACAACCAATTTGACAGAGCTTGAATAATTTTTTCATTAATAAGTAGGCAAATATTGTACAATGCAGGTGTGCAAAGCTCTTAAGAGACTTACAGAGAAAGACTCACAGCCAACGGTGTTTAACGTATTGACTCAGGGTTGAATACTTATCTAATCAATGATATATTAGTGTTTTTATAGTCAATATTATATTTATTTTTTTAAATCTTCCACTTTGAACGAGTATTGTGTAGATTGTTGAATAAAAAAAATAAGACATCATTTTAATCCCACTTTGGTAACAACAAATGTGAGAAAGTCAAGGGTGTGAATACACTTCTGAAGGCACGTGGTATACCCATTTAGCAGAAGCTTTTTAACCAAAAGGCGACTTGAACAGTCATGCATGATACATTTTACATACGGATGGACCCGGGAATCGACCCACTGTCCTGGCTTGCAAAAACGCCACGGTCTAACAACTAGCTTACAGCTACCATCAATCAAGAAATTATTTCCAATGATGCATGTCCCAACATAAACTTACTAATACCCTTCCTGCATCCACTGCCGGAGTGTCTATCCCAGGCTGCCCTTAAGATGGATTCCCCTAGAAATAACTGACACAAGATACTAGCATAGTGGTCAGTGGCCAAAACACAACAAATGGACAATAAACGGCCTTTGTCCAGACAGCAGAGCCTACCGGAGGCAGCCAGTGGCATTGTAAAGGTTGTCAATTGGGTCAGCCAGCATGCCCATCTTGGGGTTCTCCCCCTCAGACAGGCCTGAGCAGGGCACCAGCACAAGACGTGGTCAGGATCTTCCGGGGCTCTTTGGAGATGATGTCCTTCATGTCAGGTCATGGGAGGATAGGTTCCACAACAGGCCCTGTGAGACATGTTTATTGTCTTAGGTTACTACTGTGGTCATTTACCATTTTACCAATGTAAGTTCATGTCAATTCACATATCCAAAGCGTCTCAAAGAATGAAGGAGTGCTGTCTAGGATCAGCCCCCCCCCCCCCCCCCCTCCCCATTACAGTGTATTTAAAAGGCTAAACTGTGATCCTAGATCAGCTCTGTCCTGCTCTGACCTTGTGTGATACGTTGCTCCTTGCGTCATTATAAAGTTCCTACCGACAATTTTCTTTCAGATCTACACCGTCAGATTCACTCTGCGATGCTAAACTACAAGCCAGTGAGAGGACTGACGCGTCGCGGGCTGCGCTTGGCCGCTCGAAGGCCGTTTTCAGATGGATCCGCGAGCAGATAGAGCAGAGCAGTGTAGGGGCGGCAACGCCCTCGTTAGTCCTTCACCTCGCATCTTGTTCCAGCTGCTCTCGAAGACGACCAGTTTCGTGAGCGCCCCGCCGCTATGCGGCTCCAGCTCCTCGCTGTCGCTCTGCAGCAGTTTGATCAGCCTGGGTATACCGTGGAGGTAGAACACCTGGGGACAGACAGGCAGAGATCTTCATCAACCCTTGTTTCCTATGAAGAGTGAGCTCAACATGAATTTCTCATGCGAATCACCCACATAATCTCAATATAAATTGAAGGGAAAATACCCCTACCAATCCAATTATTTGAAAATGGCACATACTGTATAGTCAACATCAGCTGTATTGTAGGCCTGCAGCCTGGAAGCCTTTAACCTTAATTGAGCGGCCAAGTCAACAGTAGTAGAGATGGGCCCCAGCTCACCATCTTCTTAGCATCAGCGCTGTTGAAACATTGGTTTTGAATAAAGCTGGCAGCAGTGATCTGCATCTCCTCATTCTCTTGGCCCAGCAGGTTCACTGCCCTCTCCAATGTCAGCTCAGGCACCTTGCTCTCTGGCTTCCTTTGTATGGGAGAGAGCATTGAAGAGGAACTTCCAGTCAATGACACATTCACTCACTTTATCAATCCCAAAGGCTGATTCATCCAATTTCTCATCCTCACAACGCTTTCCATTGTATTCATTTATATACACCCATTACAAAATCTAGGTAAATCATTGATCTGAAACAACAGATAAGCAACTGAACCACCGATAATGCTCTGTAAGACCCTTTTACAATAGCTTTAGTGCCAGCCTAGATAAGCCACCAAAGTCTGGAACCAACAGGATCCTAAAAGGCCATAAAACTGCTAAATAGCTAGTTACATAGTTAACCAAATAGCTACCTAGACTGCATTGACCCTTTTTGCTGCTGTTGATCTATCCTAGTCACTTTATTCCTAGTTATACAGTATGTACATCTCTACCTCAATTACCTCGTACCGCTGCAAATCAATTCGGTACGGGTACCTCGTGTATATAGCCAATTTATCCTTACTCATTGTGCATTTATTATTACTATTCTATTATTTCTCTATTTTCTTTCTCTCTGCATTGTTGGGAAGAGCCTGTAAGTAAGCATTTCACTGTTAGTCTACGAAGCATGTGACAAATAACATTTGATTTGAGTTGTTGAGAACTAAATTAATTGCCAGATGTAATCAACTACAGGTTTGTGTAGAACACATAAGCCGTCTTACAGCGCAGTGACGTCATTCACGTCTGTCTGCTGGATCTCTGGCTCCACCGCCTCCCTCTTCTGGCCCATGTCCACCTCCATGCTGACCAGCGAGGTTGGGTACGAGGGAGGCCATTTGGCTCCCACATGCTTCTGGCTCTCCCTCCCCACCTGGCCCAGCCAGGCCAGGCCCTCTGCTCTCTGGGTAGCATTGAATGACCCGTAGCCTGTTTGTCTCCTCGCCCCCCTATGAACCTCCATCAGGTAGGGGCTGTTGTCGGTGCGAATCGCAGGGCTGCTGCACAGGAATGAGTGGTCTGCAGAGAGGGGCTGAGGACCTCGAGTCTGTCTGAGGGACTGGCCCCAGTGGTAGTTGCCGCCGTTAGCCATGGCGTGCGTCCTTGTGCTACGGGCCACTTCCGAATGGGCATAACGTCGCATCAAGTCTGTCCCATACGACCGCTCCACTGAAGGGTAGGGGGATAATCTAAAAGGGAGGATGGATTTGGGGAGAGAGATCTTGGGGATCTGAACCCAAAGGGGGAAAATTTCACGAAGGGCTTGGCCCACCCCAGCTGGCCGGGACAAGGGGACTTTTTACTATTTGATAGAATCCACAAATCTATGTTTGCAAGCTGCATCTAAGTCTCCACCCCCTAAGGGTCAGGTGCACCTAGTGTGGTTGAAACAGTAAAGGACAGAGATCAACAAAAATGACGGAACGGAAGACAGGGTGGTGAGGCAGGGCCGGCTTCTCATGTCCGAATGCTGTAATTTTTATCTAAACGCATCTAGGTGTACGCCGATCCCCAGCTAAGTAACTCCATGCACATGGCAGCCAGATGTGTAGAACCTGACGCGCCACATTATGTTGTTTTAGTGTCTCGCAGTACTCTGCTCATGCAATTGGTATGTTGTGTAGTAACTGCATGCTTACCCCCTTTGATATTTCAGTGCGTTCCTTGCCTCTGCGGATGACACAATCATGCTCTACTACCGAGGAAAATAAACTACAACAAGCACCGCGAGAAGACAGCTGGGTGGTACACTGGATTCAGACGGCGAGCCGGGGACAGGGATACAACTTCAGTATACCATAATCGCTTCTAAGAGAAATAATGGCAGGGTCTTAACCAATACGGGGCTACTACTTATTCCATACACTGGAACTGGCTTCATAGGCGCGTAAACAAAGCACAACGTCCCAACATTTATCGGAAACTGTTAAACTACCTGGGTTCACTACCCTCCTGCTCTCTCGGGGATGATGCAACCTGCAATAATCACTCGGGTGCCCAGTACCTTTCACCTGGGAGCCAGACGGCGAGTACGACCGGAGTGGAGAGCGGTGGTGCCAGCTCCAGATCCACTGGCGTATATCTCTTGTGGCCTACGGGCCGTCTGAGGTGAGTGTAAAGAGGTAGAGGTTAGAGGTACTATGGGTGCTTGATTGTGTTTTCCTTTCATCGGACTCCAGCCGGCTCCAGGATAGATTTTGGACTCTTATCGTTAAACATAACTCAGAGTCCGCTAGATAAAAGATCTTCATGCGGATCCCTGGACCATCTTTGCTTCTGTCGGTCACGTCAGAAACCAGCTGATTTTTCTGCCGGCTGGTTGGGTCGCCTGGAGGGCTTTTTGTGCCCCAAACCTCCTCGGTTCTTCAGCCTACTCAATACCCAAAGGCGGCGCGCGGCCAAACTCTGACGCCTATACTCCTACTTCATAAAAAGCTACTTGTGACATATTTAGTCTTGCGGAGCGGTCCCATGTTGCAGGCGGGAGGGATTTTGTTAATGCTGTGTGCTACCCGGCTGTTTGCGGGCCGTTAATCACAAACGAAACAGCGATGAATCCGGGTGATTCGGTCTCCTTAGTATTTCCTCAGGCGCGTCAGTAAGACCAAGTACAGATATTTAACTTTTTTCAGAGTGTGGGTCACACCTTTATCTCTCAATGCGTAGTGGTTGGCTATCTCTGGGATTCCGACTTTTGAGTACAGAGCGCTTTTCTTTTTTTCTAATGTTCTTTCTGGGTGTGGGTTGCTCCTGTGTTTCCGTCTAAGCCTCCACGTAGATTCTATAGCCAAGGGACTCACTTTTTACGGCGTGGACAGCTTGTATTTCATTCGTTTATGTGCTGCTTCATTCCTAGTTTCTGAGAGAGCTTGATGCTCCTAATAGTTCAACATCTATTAGTTTTGACCAGACTCTCAAGCATCCTGACTCTTTCTTGATACTCGGAGCTATGGCTCCATAAAAGACCTCTCAAACATCCATGCTGCTCGCTTGGCTAGAGTCTCGCATTTGTTCGTTCGTGGCTACAATGTTTCAGCGGGCAAGTTGGGCTGGCCATGGATCTTGATGCATAGAGGCAAGAGGGGAGGTGGTGGCATAGATATGGTTCTCAGGTACTGAGATGCACATCCATCATGTTTTCCCGTTATTGTTTAAATCACACTTGAGTGCGTCGTTGGTGACCCAAATAGTCCTAACGTGGGAACCTGCTTGCGATAGTGAATTGAATGCAATTGGTATCAATGAAAACCCTGCTATACGTTACACAGCTACCGGCAATGCCATAGGAGTCTCGGCTATTTTGCTCATCTCCGCCCTCCCAAATGTCGTTTTGCTTACTTCCTGCTACTATTGTTGGGATATTGGTAATAGTAAAGCTGCGGCTTTGCCCACGGCACCCCCACTTCACAAAGCTGTGTTTTGTTTGTGATCAGCTTTATTTTCCATACCAGCATCGCTCGTTAGTGGATGCTGATTTTGGAAGGGAGTATGGCTCATCGTCTGGAGCGGGGCCGCGAGAATTTTTCTGTAACATTAACACTCTTGAAAGACAGCCCTGTTGTATGTTGGGGGAATTAGCCCTCAACCGGATGCACTGAGACCTTTTGTTTGGACTCTTACTATCCAGGCTAGGTTTGCTGCAGAATGGGGCCTAACCAGGGTGACTTTGTTGCTCTAAAACCACGTCGATGCACTTTGAATTTGTTGGGGTTGTGTGTTTTCCAGTAATAATTCTCCTAGTAAGTAGAGTTGTTCGATTTAAATCCATCTAACTATGGTTTCCAGCGTCGACCTGCTGGCGCCCAGCCTGGTGGTGGTCTAGTTATGTATCATTAATCTGACACGCTGGGTCTGAGCGATGAGAGCTGGTCTAAGAGCAGGTTTCAGCAGAAGGCAGCGGAATGTGCTACCGTTGTCGTTTTGATTCGGAATCTGTAGTAGAGAGCAGGCGGACGGTGATCATACTTATTGAGGGTAATACCGCTGGGGGGTGTGAGCAGTGATTAAAGATTTAGCGCTTTCGTGATAAAGGTTCTCGGTGTCACATTAAGCGGATAATTAACTGGAAATGATCTCTCCTGTCGCTATATACGAACGTGGTAGTGGATAGTCTCCTGCTGTTTTCTCTCTATCATCTATATCTCTGGGTCTTCTCCTAGATACAAATATATAGGTTTCTATAGACAAATCGAAATTATCCTCAAACTCTGGCCAAAACGAGCCATCCTTCTTGCGGGTCCTTGTCTAACATGTGAGTAAACTGAAGTTGATTGAAGGCGATACCGAGGATTCTGGAAAGAGCTTCTATGAGAAGTGAATGTCTGTATGAGATCTTATAAATCCTTAGAGGTATTTCCGACAGACACAGTCTAGGCCCCCTTTTTACTCCATGTGTTTTTCGGTCTAATCATTAAGTTTGTGATGAACGAAATATGACATGGGGTGGCAGTTTGTGCCAGGGCATAACTTTTTTCATTACATAATTGGTGAGCAAAGGGAAAGTTCTAAATTTGATATGGGAGAATCTCAAAAGATTAACGAGGGAAAGATCATAGTAACCGACTGCCAAAAAAGAAACCAGAAATCATGGTGAAATAACACTTCTAACAGCAGGATGGCAGTCGAAATAGCAATAGCCTTCAATTCCTACTTTATTGATCTGTCCAGGGTACTGACACATGAACCTCCCCTGGTTTCTTGGCTCCAGTGCTTAGTGAATTGATCACTCCAACCTGTCTTCATCATAGGGAGGTTTCTGAGTCAGGTGAACAAGAGGTTGATTAGCTCACTAAAGAACTCTAAAGCCAAGATGATTGTGTTTGGGATGGACTCTAGCCTTTCTTAAAAACTCAAAGTCCCTCATTGGCCCCATTACTAAAGGTCACCAACACATCATATTGGTTCTTCGGTGTGTTTCAAGGGTATGGAAGTCGGCGCATAATAAACGGCCATCTTCAAATCAGGCGACCTCTGCTGACGTGAGTAACTAAGGCCCACTTAGTATACTCACCTGTGGTGTCAAAGGTTGCTGAAATAGTGTGTAAGCAGAACAACTGATTGCCCACCTCAACAAACAGCCCGCTTCACAATTACAATCTCATGCAGGTTTGGCTTCATGAGCGAAACACTCCACAGAAAACGGCCACATGCTTTCTTCTCGGAAATGTGAGTCCAAGATGGAACAAAGGGGTTGCTGTTGGGTCTGTGTTTCTGGACCTAAAGGAAGGCTTTTTTGATACTGTTACCATCAGATTCCTCATCACAAAATTGTCCGTTTCAACTTTTCCCCTGATGGCCTTGAGATGGATGAAACATACCTTGAATAAGGCAGAACTCAGTGTTGTCACGACGTGAGCAATGAGCTGTCGCCCATCCTCAGCTATGATGTGGGCGTGCCCCAAGGGTCAATACTGGGGCCCCTCCTGGGTTCAGCCCTGTTACATTAATGAATCTGCCTTCTTGTTGTACTGGGTCTGAAGTTCAAATGTATGCCAGAATGATACAGTGATAATATGTGGCATGCAAAGAGCAAACAACAAGCTGCACAAGAAACTCACTACGTAATGGTCCAGGTTACAAAGTGGCTCAGTGGACTCCGTGTTTGCATCTCATGTGAAAAAAACTGTTTGCATGTTCCTTTCACAAAGAGGGCAACAGATGCTACTGAGCCAGATGTTATGTGTCAGGGGAGGAAGCTCCGGTGGTATCCGATTTTTAGTACTCTGGCAATCATACTTGATTCCAACCTCTCTTTTAAAAAGCATGTGAAAAACAGGTATTCAAATACAAATTCAACCTAGCTAATATTTCCGATTATACGAATTGTTTGGACTACAGAGGTAGCGCAAAACTGTACTTTCAAATCTATGATTGACTCCCCCACTTACATACTGCTTGACTGTTTGGGCCCAAGCTTGCTGTTACACATAAAAACCTATTCAGTCTCGTCTACAACGGCTCTCAAAGTGCTTGGATAGAAGACCATATAGCCTCATCACTGTTACATCTCAGATAGCATGAGCTCCTTGAAGTTGGGAAAATCTTGTGCAATAGCACCGACCGCATGTCTTGTATTCAAGATCTTAATGGCTCACAGAGAAATCTGCATTCTCTGTGAGAGCTTCGCATGTTCTGGAATACACTTGCCATCAGACACACATAACTGCCGCATCACATATACACACTTTCACAAAATGCTTGAAGACAATGGCCTAAAGGTCAATCAGATTTGTGAACATGGTCCTAGGCTGTGTGTTGCCGCTTCCATGTCTGTTTGTCTGTAACTTGTGAGTTGTGGAACACTTTGTTGCTTTTATGAATTTTGTCTTGGCTAGCTTTTTG
>NW_019948829.1:13839-17301 GCF_002910315.2 Salvelinus sp. IW2-2015
GGGAGATTCAAAACCTATGACCTTCTGTTCCTTATCCATGGAATTTGTCCACAGCGCTACTAGGATGAAGCTAGCATGCCATGTTTTCTTTTAACTAATTGCAGTGACCAATTTACAATAGCTATTACAGCAGGGGGGGAAAATGCTATTGTTTGAGGATAGTGCACAGCTACAAAACACTTTTATCAAGGCAACTGGTTTGATACATTCACCTCTGAGGTAAATAATGTACTTACATTCAGAAATCTTGCTCTGACTTGTCATCCTGAGAGTCCCAGAGGTAAAATGTAGCATAGTTTGTTTGATAAAATACATTTTTATATCTTAGCGTGATCCATGTTGTATACAGCTTTGTGCATGAATTCCAACTCTTTCAACTCGCAACAAAACAATTTATGAAATCTAATCGGCAAAACGTTATTTAACCCAGTCACGTTCGGTTTCTGTGCAATCCTTCTAGACAATCTAGAAGGCAACCAAACTTGTTTCATCATTCTACATTACATATTGGCTACACAACATGTCAATTAGCCCATGAAGGTCAACCATCATTACGCACCAATGAGACGAGCAGTGTTCACTTGATTGACTGTGTCTTTATCCAATGACCACCTATCGTTTTGAATCATAGCTAGCTAGGTAGCCAATGAGCTGGGATTTCCAGTAGTATGTGAACACCTTTTGTACGACAAACGGCCATCATGCTAGAGCTGTGCGCAACAGTGTTCATTCTCAGGTGAAAGCAAACAGGACGCACAGTAGTTTATGTTACGCAGCGGTTCGTTCTCTTCTACAAACTTTTCTCAAAACTGAAAAGGTATAACATGGTTACTACGAGCGGAAAAGCTGCAGACAACGTCGAATTAACAATGGTTTAATAATCCAACAGGGCAGGCAATAGACAGGTCAAGGCAGGCAGGAACCAGTAAACCAGAGGGGGGGCAACGATACTGGACCGCAGGCAGGCTCAGGGCAGGCAGAGTGGTCAGGCAGGCGGGCTCTTAGCCAGGACAGGCAAGGGTCAAAACCAGGAAGATGAGAAAAGAGAGACTGGGAAAAACAGGAGCTGAGAAACAAAAACGCTGGTTGACTTGACAAACAAGAAGAACTGGCAAAAGACAAACAGAGAACACAGGTATAAATACACAGGGGATAACGGGGAAGATGGGCAACCCATGGAGGGAGGTGGAGACAATCACAAAGACAGGTGAAACAGATCAGGGTGTGAAAATTATAGTGGTTGTGTTCCCCATACTCTATATAATATAAATGTTTATAGATACACTACCGTTCAAAAGTTTGGGGTCACTTAGAAATGTCCTTGTTTTTTAAAGAAAAGCAAAAAAATTTGTCCATTAAAATAATATCAAATTGATCAGAAATACAGTGTAGACATTGTTTATGTTGTAAATGACTATTGTAGCTGGAAACTTCAGATTTTTATGGAATATCTACATACATACAGAGGCCCATTATCAGCAAACATCACTCCTGTGTTCCAATGGCACATTGTGGTAGCTAATCCAAGTTTAGCATTTTAAAAGGCTAATTGATCATTAGAAAACCCTTTTGCAAGTATGTTAGCACAGCTGAAAACAGTTGTTCTGATTTGAAGAAGCAATAAAACTGGCCTTCTTTCGACTAGTTGAGTATCAAAAATCTCTGAAGTTGGAGGCTTTTATCTCCCTCAACAACTTTAAACATCTGCTCTCCGAGCAGCTAACCGATCGCTGCAGCTGTACATAGTCCATCGGTATATAGCCCACCCAATTTACCTACCTCACCCCCATACTGTTTTTATTTATTTACTTTTCTGCTCTTTTGCACACCAGTATCTCTACTTGCACATGATCATTTGATGATTTATCACTCCAGTGTTAATCTGCTAAATTGTAATTATTCGATTTATTGCCTACCTCCTCATGCCTATTGCACACATTGTATATAGATTCTCTTTTTTTCTACCATGTTATTGACTTGTTTATGGTTTACTCCATGTGTAACTATGTGTTGTTGTCTGTTCACACTGCTATGCTTTATCTTGGCCAGGTCGCAGTTGCAAATGAGAACTTGTTCTCAACTAGCTTACCTGGTTAAATAAAGGTGAAAATAATAATAAAATTAAATAAATCTGGAGCATCAGCATTTGTGGGTTCGATTACAGGCTCAAAATGGACAGAAACAAATTCCTTTCTTCTGGATCTCGTCAGTCTATTCTCTTTCTGAGAAATGAAAGCTCTTCCATGTGAGAAAATGCCAAGAAACTGAAGATCTGGTACAACGCTGTGTACTACCCCCTTCACAGAACAACGCAAACTGGCTCTAACCAGAATAGAAAAAGGAGTGGG
Source organism: Salvelinus sp. IW2-2015 (assembly GCF_002910315.2). NCBI lineage: Eukaryota > Metazoa > Chordata > Actinopteri > Salmoniformes > Salmonidae > Salvelinus > Salvelinus sp. IW2-2015. The sequence goes on from NW_019948829.1 coordinate 16,188, forward strand.
AGGCCCCGGTGCACAACTGAGCAAGAGGACAAGTACATTAGAGTGTCTAGTTTGAGAAACAGACGCCTCACAAGTCCTCAACTGGCAGCTTTATTAAATAGTACCCGCAAAACACCAGTCTCAACGTCAACAGTGAAGAGGCGACTCCGGGATGCTGGCCTTCTAGGCAACTCCAAAGAGACCATATTCAAGAACTCCATCCCCCACTCATTCAAACATAAGAACTGGTTCCTCCAGAAAGAGGCATGAAAGCCCATTTCCATCCAAGACCTATACTGTTACATCTCACTGGTCATTGTGGGGCTTGTGAAGTTGAAAAACCTGAAGGACTACTGGAGAAACTCAAGACTCAACCAACTGCCTTTTCCCACCACTGTCAAGTTTTTTTACTTCTTATGGCCACAGGGGCAGTATTGAGTAGCTTGGATGAAAGGTGCACAGAGGTGCCCAGAGTAAACGGCCTGCTCCTCAGTCATAGTTGCTAATATATGCATATTATTATTTATTTTCGTTATTGGATAGAAAAACTCTTAAATTTCTAAAACTGTTTGAATTATGATCTGTGAGTATAACAGACTCATATGGAGAGAAAGCTGCGAAGTTCCATTCTTTGATTGTTTATCTGAGGTGGCAAGATTTTCAACCGATCTCATTGAAATTACAGCGAGATATTGATGAGTTTTCTTCCATACGGCTTCACTAGATGTAACAGTCAATGAACTTTGTTGATGACTCTAAATGTGAAGGGGGGCCAAAGGAGACATATAGAAAACTCTGAAGTTTCAAATCTGTTTGAATTATGTCTGTGAGTATAAGAATCATCTGGAGGCAAATCTGAGAAGAAATCCAACCAGAGAAGTGAGAAATGATAGGTTGGTCGATATTTATAACTCATGACTATTTGAAAACGTGATATGTTGAATTTAAGTTCTAATGTAAGTCACTTGGATGAAAGTTATGGGTGGATGGTGGAGCGGGATGGGCTGTTGAGTCGTGGTGGAGAGGGGCAGGATTCCTGGTCAATTTATACATGATATGATTGGCGTATCTATATAATCTATATAGCCAGGATTTCCCCGGGTGGATAAGTTATTGGATAATTATATGAAAAATA
>NW_019948830.1:0-13565 GCF_002910315.2 Salvelinus sp. IW2-2015
AGAATTTATAGCACGACTTTTGATGCTCCTTGGTTGGGGTCTGAGCAGATTATCTGTTGCGATTGCAAACGTAATAAAATGGTGGTCCGATAGTCCAGGATTATGAGGAAAAACATTAAGATCTACAACATTTATTCCATGGGACAAAACTAGGTCCAGAGTATGACTGTGGCAGTGAGTAGGTCAGGAGACATGTTGGACAAAACCCACTGAGTCGATGATGGCTCCGAAAGCCTTTTGGAGTGGGTCTGTGGACTTTTCGACACAACATGACACAGTTTTTTTGGTGCACCAGGACCACTCACACTTTGAATTCACTATAACTCAGCGCTGATTGGCCAAACACTCGCTGGCTTGCCTTTCATTCAACGCTACAATGTCATACTCTTTTTGACCAGACAGCATCAGATAGATGGGCTACACATAGAGAGACAGAGGGGGCGCTGTTTCGCTCTCTCTGATTGCTTTCTCTGCTGTGATTACATTCAGCCTCTTGTGAATGGAAGGAACATGATGAAAAACACAGAGACTAAAGATAAATTGTTTTTGGGGAAAGCCTGGCTTCCTTCCCTTGGCTTCCATGAATAGACGCTACCGTAGAGGAAGATCATGCAGCCACCATATCGTATAATGGATATGTGTTCTAAATCAGGTCGACCTTCAGTCAGGAAATGGGGACATCTTCTGACAGGGTTTGAGGAGGTTTTTGTGAAGAAGGAACATGAATTGCAGCTGTTTTCATTAATACTATGTTAATGAGTATTACCTGAATGTGTGAGGGAACACATTTATTTCAGCTCAGAGATGATTTTAAACCAGCCAGACAGTAAATGGATTCCAGAATGGGGTGTTCATATTAATATCCCAGGCAATTTGTAACAAGGAAAGCAATTGCAGCACATCAGCATATTGGGAACGATATACAGTAGCTCTGCTCTCCAGAGAAATTGCAAAGGAGCAGTTTTTTGGGGTGTGGGTGACATTTAATTTAATCGTATAAAAAGAGGAGAACTTTCAATACACCTAATAAGTTAACAAGATAGATTTTTTTTACTGTTAAGTATTTTTTTCCCAAGAGACATTCAGGAAACTCCAAAAGGAAAACACAAACTAGGATTATACTTCTTTGCCTTTGAAATAACTGTTGACAGTTTGTGATACAAAGTAATCTGTTTATACCACATATGTCATATCCTGTACCATTAACTTATTCACCTTCATTAAAAATAGTTCAGAAAGGGGATATATTCCCTTTGGTGTTCACAACCTGCAATAATGCAGGTAATGAGTAGTCTATGTAATTTCATGTGGAAGTACCTTTCTTAAATCCTCTGGACATCTCAGTTCCATGTTCTCATATCAGAGAACATATCAGTTCCATGTTCTCATATCAGAGAACATATCAGTTCCATGTTTCTCATATCAGAGAACATATCAGTTCCATGTTCTCATCTCAGAGAACATATCAGTTCCATGTTCTCATCTCAGAGAACATATCAGTTCCATGTTCTCATATCAGAGAACATATCAGTTCCATGTTCTCATCTCAGAGAACATATCAGTTCCATGTTCTCTCTCAGAGAAACATATCAGTTCCATGTTCTCATACTCAGAGAAAATATCAGTTCCATTGTTCCTCAATCTCAGAAGAAATATCAGTTCCATGTTCTCATATCAAGAGAACATATCAGTTTCCATGTTCTCAAATCTCAAGAGAACATATCAGTTCCATGTTCTCATTCAGAGAACATATCAGTTCCATGTTCTCATCTCAGAGAAATATCAGTTCATGTTCTCATCTCAGAGAACATATCAGTTCCATGTTCTCATCTCAAGAGAAATATCAGTTCATGTTCTCATCTCAGAGAACATATCAGTTCCATGTTCTCATTCTAAGAGAACATATCAGTTTCCATGTTCTCATATCAGAGAAACATATCAGTTCCATGTTCTCATCTCAGAGAACATATCAGTTCCATGTTCCTCATATTCAGAGAACATATCAGTTCCATGTTTCTCATCTCAGAGAAACATATCAGTTCCATGTTCTCATATCAGAGAACATATCAGTTCCATGTTCTCATCTCAGAGAACATATCAGTTCCATGTTCTCATATCAGAGAACATATCAGTTCCATGTTCTCATTCAGAGAACATATCAGTTCCATGTTCTCATATCAGAGAACTATATCAGTTCCATGTTCTCATATCAGAGAACATATCAGTTCCATGTTCTCATCTCAGAGAACATATCAGTTCCATGTTCTCATCTCAGAGAACATATCAGTTCCATGTTTTCATATCAGAAACATATCAGTTCCATGTTCTCATCTCAGAAACATATCAGTTCCATGTTCTCATATCAGAGAACATATCAGTTCCATGTTCTCAATCTCAGAGAACATATCGAGTTCCATGTTCTCATATCAGAGAACATATCAGTTCCATGTTCTCATCTCAGAGAACATATCAAGTTCCATGTTTCTCATCTCAGAGAAATATCAGTTCATGTTCTCATCTCAGGAACATATAGTTTGTCCTCATATCAGAGACATATCAGTTCCATGTTCTATCTCAGAGACATATAAGTTCCATGTTCTCATCTCAGAGAACATATCAGTTCCATGTTCTCATATCAGAGAACATATCAGTTCCATGTTCTCATCTCAGAGAACATATCAGTTCCATGTTCTCATCTCAGAGAACATATCATTCCATGTTCTCATCTCAGAGAACATATCAGTTCCATGTTTCTCATCTCAGAGAACATATCAGTTCATGTTCTCATATCAGAGACATATCAGTTCCATGTTCTCATCTCAGAGAACATATCAGTTCCATGTTCTCATATCAGAGAACATATCAGTTCATGTTCTCATCTCAGAGACATACAGTTCCATGTTCTCATCTCAGAGAAATCAATCAGTTCCATGTTCTCATATCAGAGAACATATCAGTTCATGTTCTCATATCAGAGAACATATCAGTTCCATGTTCTCATATCAGAGAACATATCAGTTCCATGTTCTCATATCAGAGAACATATCAGTTCCATGTTCTCATCTCAGAGACATATCAGTTCCATGTTCTCATTCAGAGAACATATCAGTTCCATGTTCTCATCTCAGAGAACATATCAGTTCCATGTTCTTCATACAGAGAACATCATCACAGTTCCATGTTCTCATATAGAGAACATATCAGTTCCATGTTCTCATATCAGAGAACATATCAGTCCATGTTCTCATATCAGAGAACATATCAGTTCCATGTTCTCTATTCAGAGAACATATCAGTTCATGTTCTCATATTCAGAGAACATATCAGTTCCATGTTCTCATATCAGAGAACATATCAGTTCCATGTTCTCATCTCAGAGAACATATCAGTTCCATGTTCTTCATATCAGAGAACATATCAGTTCCATGTTCTCATATCAGAGAACATATCAGTTCATGTTCTCATATTCAGAGAACATATCAGTTCCATGTTCTCATATCAGAGAACATATCAGTTCATGTTCTCATCTCAGAGAACATATCAGTTCCTTTCTCATACTCAGAAGACATATCAGTTCCATGTTCTCATATCAGAGAACATATCAGTTCCATGTTTCTCATATCAGAGAACATATCAGTTCCATGTTCTCATCTCAGAGAACATATCAGTTCCATGTTTCTCATATCAGAGACATATCAGTTCCATGTTCTCATATCAGAGAACATATCAGTTCCATGTTCTCATATTCAGAGAACATATCAGTTCCATGTTCTCATATCAGAGAACATATCAGTTCCATGTTCTCATATCAGAGAACATATCAGTTCCATGTTCTCATCTAGAGAACATATCAGTTCCATGTTCTCATATCAGAGAACATATCAGTTCCATGTTCTCATATCAGAGAACATATCAGTTCCATTGTCTCATATCAGAGAACATATCAGTTCATGTTCTCATATCAGAGAACATAATCAGTTCCATGTTCTCATCTCAGAGAAACATATCAGTTCCATGTTCTCATTCAGAGAACATATCAGTTCCATGTTCTCATCTCAAGAGAACATATCAGTTCCATGTCTCATATCAGAGAACATATCAGTTCCATGTTCTCATCTCAGAGAACATAATCAGTTCCATGTCTCATCTCAGAGAACATATCAGTTCATGTTCTCATATCAGAGAACATATCAGTTCCATGTTCTCATTCAGAGAAATATCAGTTCCATGTTCTCATATCAGAGAACATATCAGTTCCATGTTCTCAATCAGAGAACATATCAGTTCCATGTTCTCATATCAGAGAACTATCAGTTCCATGTTCTCATATCAGAGAACATATCAGTTCCATGTTCTCATATCAGAGAACATATCAGTTCCATGTTTCATATCAGAGAACATATCAGTTCCATGTTCTCATCTCAGAGAACATACAGTTCCATGTTCTCATATCAAGAACATATCAGTTCCATGTTCTCATATCAGAGAACATATCAGTTCCATGTTCTCATATCAGAGAAATATCAGTTCCATGTTCTCATCTCAGAACATATCAGTTCCATGTTCTCATATCAGAGAACATATCAGTTCCATGTTCTCATATCAGAGAACATATCAGTTCCATGTTCTCATATCAGAACATATCAGTTCATGTTCTCATATACAGAGAACATATCAGTTCCATGTTCCATCTAGAGACATATCAGTCATGTTCTCATAGAGAACATATAGTTCCTGTTCTCATATCAGAGAACATATCAGTTCCATGTTCTCATCTCAGAGAACATATCAGTTCCATGTTCTCATTCAGAGAACATATCAGTTCCATGTTCTCATATCAGAGAACATATCAGTTCCATGTTCTCATTCAGAGAACATATCAGTTCCAACTACCCAGTATAGAAACAGTGTCCTTTACCACGCAGCAAACATAACATAGATATACTTATGTAGTATTGAATGATACGTACTGTATGTAGTATTGAATGTACAGTACTGTATGTAGTATTGAATGATACAGTACTGTATGTAGTATTGATGATACTGTACTGTATGTAGTATTGAATGATACTGTACTGTATGTAGTATTGAATGATACAGTACTGTATGTAGTATTGAATGATAACAGTACTGTGTGTAGTATTGAATGTCAGTACTGTATGTAGTATTGAATGATACAGTACTGTATGTAGTATTGAATGATACAATACTGTATGTAGTATTGAATGATTCAGTACTGTATGTAGTATTGAATGATACAGTACTGTATGTAGTATTGATTATACAGTACTGTACGTAGTATTGAATGATACAGACTGTATGTAGTATTGAATGATACAGTACGTATGTAGTATTGCAGGCACAAACCTCAGTGTGGTAATTAAACCAAATCAAATAAGCAACAAAAAACAACCTCTGATGACATGTCCCTGGCTGTCACCTCTGAAACACTTAATGTCATCATCCTCCTCTGATGACATGTCCCTGGCTGTCACAGCATAAGAAACATACTAGGAGACGATCCAGAAAATGTATATACAGAACACACAGCCATATGTACAGCTGTTACATAACAACAGAACACACAGCCATATGTACAGCTGTTACATAACAACAGAACTCACAGCCATACAGCTATTACATAAAACAGAACAGACAGCCATACAGCTGTTACATAACAACAGAACACACAGCCATACAGCTGTTACACAACAACAAACACACAGCCATACAGCTGTTACATAACAATATAACACACAGCCATACAGCTGTTACATAACAACAGACACACAGCCATAACAGCTGTTACACAACAACAGAACACACAGCCATACAGCTGTTACATAACAACAGAACTCACAGCCACACAGCTGTTACATAACAACAGAACACACAGCCATACAGCTGTTACAAACAACACAGAACACACAGCCACACGCTGTTACACAACAACAGAACACACAGCCATACAGCTGTTACATAACAATAGAACACACAGCCATACAGCTGTTACATAACAACAGAACACACAGCCATATGTACAGCTGTTACACAACAACAGAACACACAGCCATACAGCTGTTACACAACAACAGAACACACAGCCATACAGCTGTTACATAACAACAGAACTCACAGCCATACAGCTGTTACACAACAACAGAACTCACAGCCACACAGCTGTTACACAACAACAGAACACACACAGCCATACAGCTGTTACACAACAACAGAACACACAGCCCACACAGCTGTTACACAACAACAGAAGACACGGCCATATGTACAGCTTCTGTTAGGTCATTCAAACTCCAATCTATAACAAAAGAAGCTGTTGTATTTTATGGTGGGAAAACTATCGTCTTCTCAGATAGAGATAATTAATTTATCTCTAAGGTATTTGTGGCTCGTTTAGGATAACATCACTCAATCATTCAGCTGCTTTTTCCTCTGTGTTTTATGTGATCTTTTCTTCGATGCAGCCTTTCTTTTGTTTAGTTCAGAGATAAGATTTGAGCATATTCTCTCTCTTAACCTGAGATAAATGTTTAGATTAGCTAAACATTCTAGCGTTAGCCGAACATGCCAACAGCTAGCTAAACATGATAACATTAGCCAAATATGCTAACCATAGTCAAACATGCTAATGTTAGCCAAACATGATAACTTGAGTTTTACTTCCGGCGCCGACCGAGATGGCCGCCTCGCTTCGCGTTCCTTGGAAAATATGCAGTATTTTTGTTTTTTTATGTGTTATTTCTTACATCGGTACCCCAGGTAATCTTAGGTTTCATTACATACAGTCGGGAGGAACTACTGAATATACGATTAACGTCAACTCACCATCGTTATAACCAGGAATATGACTTTCCCGAAACGGATCCAGTGTTTTGCCTTCCACCCAATACAATGGATCTGATCCAGCCGGGGACCCTATACGACGCCGTAAAAGGGGCAAACGTAGCGGTCTCCTGGTCAGGCTTCGGAGACGGGCACATCGCGCTCCACTCCCTAGCATACTACTCCCCAATGTCCAGTCTCTTGACAATAAGGTTGATGAAATCCGAGCACGGGTAACATTCCAGAGAGACATCAGGGATTGCAACGTGCTCTGCTTCACGGAAACATGGCTAACTCAAGAGACGCTAACGGAGTCGGTGCAGCCAGCTGGTTTCTTCACGCATCGCGCCGACAGAAACATACATCTTTCTGGTAAGAAGAGGGGCGGGGGGGTATCCTTATGATTAACGAGAGACGTGGTGTGATCATCATAAACAACACACAGGAACTCAAGTCATTCTGTTCACCTGATCTAGAACTCCTCACAATCAAATGTCGACCGCATTATCTACCAAGGGAATTCTCTTCGATCATAATCACAGCCGTATTATATTCCCCCCAAGCAGCACACTCGATGGCCCTGAACGAACTTTATCTGACTCTTTGTAAACTGAAACCACACACCCTGAGGCTGCATTCATCGTAGCTGGGGATTTTAACAAGGCTAATCTAAAAACAAAACTCCCTAAATTCTATCATTGTTCCTGTTCCCAAGAAAGCTAAGGTAACTGAGCTAAACGACTACCGCCCTGTAGCACTCACTTCCGTCATCATGAAGTGCTTTGAGAGACTAGTCAAGGACCATATCACCTCCACCCTACCGGACACCTAGACCCACTCCAATTTGCTTACCGACCCAATAGGTTCACAGACGACGCAATCGCAACCACACTGCAACTGCCCTAACCCATCTGGACAAGAGGAATACCTATGTGAGAATGCTGTTCATCGATTACAGCTCAGCATTTAACACCATAGTACCCTCCAAACTCGTCATCAAGCTCGAGACCCTGGTTCTGAGCCCTCTCCTGTACTCCCTGTTCACCCACGACTGCGTGGACATGCACGCCTCCAACTCAATCATCAAGTTTGCGGATGACACTACAGTGTAGGCTTGATTACCAACAACGACGAGACGGCCTACAGGGAGGAGGTGAGGGCCCTCGGAGTGTGGTGTCAGGAAAATAACCTCACTCAACGTCAAACAAAACAAAGGAGATGATTGTGGACTTCAGGAAACAGCAGAGGGAGCACCCCCTATCCACATCGACGGGTCAGTAGTGGAGAAGGTGGAAAGTTTTAAGTTCCTCGGTGTACACATCACGGACAAACTGAATTGGTCCACCCACACAGACAGCGTTGTGAAGAAGGCGCAGCAGCGCCTCTTCAACCTCAGGAGGCTGAAGAAATTCGGCTTGTCACCAAAAGCACTCACAAACTTCTACAGATGCACAAATCGAGAGCATCCTGTCGGGCTGTATCACCGCCTGGTACGGCAACTGCTCCGCCACAACCCCACCCGATGTCACAGGAAGGCCGTAAAGATCATCAAGGACAACAACCACCCAAGCCACTGCCTGTTCACCCCGCTATCATCCAGAAGGCGAGGTCAGTACAGGTGCATCAAAGCAGGACCGAGAGACTGAAAAACAGCTTCTATCTCAAGGCCATCAGACTGTTAAACAGCCACCATAACATTTAGCGGCCGCTGCCAACATACTGACTCAACTCCAGCCACTTTAAAAATGGGAATTGATGGAAATTATGTAAAAATGTACCACTAGCCACTTTAACAATGCCACTTAAATATATGTTTACATACCCTACATTACCATCTCATATGTATATGTATATACTGTACTCTATATCATCTACTGCATCTTGCCATCTTTATGTAATACATGTACCACTAGCCACTTTAAAACTATGCCTTCATGTTTAGCATACCCTACAGTACTCATCTCATATGTATATACCGTACTCTATACCATCTACTGCATCTTGCCTATGCCGTTCTGTACCATCACTCATTCATATACTTTATGTACATGTTCTTTATCCCTTTACACTTGTGTGTATAAGGTAGTAGTTGTGGAATTGTTAGGTTAGATTACTTGTCATTATTACTGCATTGTCGGAACTAGAAGCACAAGCATTTCGCTACACTCGCATTAACATCTGCTAACCATGTGTATGTGACTAATAACATTTGATTTGATTTGATTAGTCAAACATGATAATGTAGCCAAACATGGATAACTTTAGCCAAACATGCTAATGTTAGCCAAACATGATAACTTTAGTCAAACATGCTAATGTTAGCCAAACATGATAAGTTTAGCCAAACATGCTAATGTTAGCCAAACATGATAACTTTAGTCAAACATGCTAATGTTAGCCAAACATGATAACTTTAGTCAAACATACTAATGTTAGCCAAACATGATAACTTTAGCCAAACATGCTAACATTTGAAATAAGTATATAGAAAGAGTGTATTGGCAAGTCCTCATCTGTAAACTACTTTTGAGTTAATCAAAGTTGTCTTGATATACCTATCGCCTTAAGTCATTTAAAACTTGCTGTGTACGTATGTTCAAACATTGCTGATATAACTTAATTTCAATCAAAAGGAAATAAGATATGATTTCAGCAAGGTTCTACTCCGTCTTGCTGATTGTTCACGTTCCTTTATTCCTTTGTTGAATTTCAGCTGAGACGTGTATATACTTTGATCTCTGTCTTTTGAACGTATCTTTTCACCAGCTATTTGATAAAGACAAATGAAAAGAGACACTCCAGTGACTGTACATTTTGTATTTAGTTGATGCTCAATCAACAACAAATCACTGCTAGGGATTTTATATCTAGATGCATTCCCAACTTTATATATTTTTGTTGCTGTGTCATTGCTAAAGCCCTATTTTAAATGCATTAACTCCCTTTCGGCCCCAGATAAAAGTAAACACATAGATATACATGAAGCACGGACACTCACAGCATGATCTTGACACTTCCCAGACTCACTTTTGCTCTACAGAAGGATGTTGCTGTTTTTAAAACACCCCCCCCATAGATCTCTAAACACAGGAGACTGTTCAAACACGCCAACCATGAATACTGTTATTACAGTTGTGTTGGCTCATTTGACACTTCGTGCATTTCTGGGAGAGAATAATTACTATTTTCAAAATCACCCTCGCTGTTAAGAGGATAAAAAAATAGACCTTGGTTCTTCGGTCTTCAGCAGAAGAAAACACTTCTGTTAAAAAGGCATATTGGACATTTTCAAAACAATCAAGGTGTTTTCATGGTGACAAGACATTTTGCTCTGGATATGAAACCTTATGTTCACTTCAGGGGATAAAACTGGGACTGCATCCCAAATGGCATGCCCCGTGTACTACTCTTGAACAAGGACTATGGGGCTATATAAGGTGCAATTTGGCATGCAGCCTTTCAGTCCTTGTTCAGTATTGCCTCTGCATAGTTTCTTTGTCTGATGTGKACATGTTGAAAAGGTCATTAGAGACGGTGTGCTTTCAGGAGTTATTCAACACAGGCTATACAGGAGGCTCAAAAATTCCTCATTTTTACCATAACATGCATAGTACACTCTTAGGGAAAAAAAGGTGCTATCAAGAACCTAAAAGGGTTCTTCGGCTGGCCAGGTAGAACCCTATTGCGTTCCATGTAGAACCCTGTCCCCAGAGGGTTCCAAATGGAACCCAACAGAGTTCTACCTGGAACCAAAAAGGGTTCTCAGTGTCAGCCTAAGAACCCTTTTGTAACCCTTTTTAGTGTAGAATACGGTGTATCTTTACAATCTTCAGCACAGATTTGATTGCCTCTACATCACAGAAGTTGCAATTCTGTAGTAGTAAGAGGAGGACCAAGGTGCAGCGGGGTAAGTATTCATTATGCCTTTTAATGACAACTAAACTCGAACAAAACAACAAAACTAACGATAAACGAGAATGACACGAAACGAAACAGTCCTGTCTGGTGACATACACAAAGACAGAAAATAAGCACCCACGAAACACAGGTGGAAAAAGGCTTACCCAAGTAGATTCTCAATCAGAGACAACTAACGACACCTGCTCTGTCTGATAGAATCATACCAGGCCAAACGAAAAAACCAACATAGAAAAACGAACATAGATAACCCACCCAACTCACGCCCTGACCACACTAAAACAAAGAAATAACAAAAGAACTCAGGTCAGAACGTGACAGATACTTTAAGGGTCCGCAAACAGAGACTCAACAAAAGTGATCAAAGATAATATTCAACCCAACTTCTCTTGATTAGATAATGTCAAGGGACTCTTCTCTTGATGTAGATACTGTTAAGGGACTCTTCTCTTGATGTAGATACTGTTAAGGGTCTCTTCTCTTGATGTAGATACTGTTAAGGGTCTCTTCTCTTGATGTAGATACTGTTAAGGGTCTCTTCTCTTTGATGTAGATACTGTTACGGGTCTCTTCTCTTGATGTAGAACTGTTAAGGGTCTCTTCTCTTGATGTAGATACTGGTACGGGTCTCTTCTCTTGATGTAGATACTGTTAAGGTCTCTTCTCTTGACGTAGATACTGTTAAGGGTCTCTTCTCTTGATGTAGATACTGTTTAAGGGTCTCTTCTCTTATGTAGATACTGTTACGGGTCTCTCTCTTGATGTAGATACTGTTATGGCTCTCTTCTCTTGATGTAGATACTGTTAAGGGTCTCTTCTCTTGATGAATACTGTTACGGGTCTCTTCTCTTGATGTAGATACTGTTATGGCTCTCTTCTCTTGATGTAGATACTGTTAAAGGTCTCTTCTCTTGATGTAGATACTGTTACGGTCTCTTCTCTTGATGTAGATACTGTTAAGGGTCTCTTCTTCTGATGTAGATACTGTTACGGGTCTCTTCTCTTGATGTAGATACTGTTATGGCTCTCTTCTCTTGATGTAGATACTGTTAAGGGTCTCTTCTCTTGATGTAGATACTGTTACGGGTCTCTTCTCTTGATGTAGATACTGTTAAGGGTCTCTTCTCTTGATGTAGATACTGTTAGGGTCTCTTCTCTTGATGTAGATAATGTTAAGGGTCTCTTCTCTTTATGTAGATACTGTTAAGGGCTCTTCTCTTGATGTAGATACTGTTAGGGTCTCTTCTCTTGATTAGATACTGTTAAGGTCTCTTCTCTTGATGATACTGTTAAGGTCTCTCTCTTGATGTAGATACTGTTAAGGGTCTCTTCTCTTGATGTAGATACTGTTAAGGTCTCTTCTCTTCTTGATGTAGATACTGTTAAGGTCTCTTCTCTTGATGTAGATACTGTGTAGGGTCTCTTCTCTTGATGTAGATACTGTTAGGGTCTCTTCTCTTGATGTAGATACTGTTAAGGGTCTCTTCTCTTGATGTAGATACTGTTAAGGTCTCTTCTCTTGATGTAGATACTGTTACGGGTCTCTTCTCTTGATGGTAGATACTGTTAAGGGTCTCTTCTCTTGATGTAGATACTGTTAAGGGTCTCTTCTCTTGATGTAGATACTGTTAAGGGTCTCTTCTCTTGATGTAGCCATATTGCCTCTACACCATAGAAATAGAAACTGGACATGCTATTAGTTCAATGCTGCACAAACAGGGAAAGTACAGCAACATATTGATCAACAAACATTGTGTTCCACACTGACCATCGAGCATCACAGTGAGAAATACTAGGTCTATCCGAGCAGTCAATTATTTCAATTCAGATCATGTTGGAAATGTCACGCTTGAAAGGGCATCTTTTTTTTGTTTGAAGTTGAAAGCCCTTCTCATAGTTTATTAAGGGAATATAAATGAATCAAATCAGAGTTTCATACAGACGGACCCTTAACTCGGACACTAAGTAAAGATGATACACATTTTGTTCAACTGCGTCTAAAGGTTAAAAACATATATTTTTTTAAATGCTTATAAATATGGTACCGTTGCATCAAGCGCCACCAAGTGAGAATCTCCATCTGACCTTTAAGTGACCTGTTTTAACTCAGCTAAATGGTGTTGCTTTCTGCTCTTTCTACTGTCTGAAGACTAGTCCTCTTTTGATATTCACACAGAGGACAGTCAGGAGTGTAATGGACTGTACCTGTAAACTGTAAAGGGTTCTTGCTCCAGACAAAGCCAGGGCATTATTGTCTGTAAACACCAATAATATTCCTCAGAATCTATCTCTGGCTTTACAGCCATACAGCAGAAGTATGCTCCTCCCATATATTCATGTTCTATATTACCATATATTCATGTTTTATATTACCATATATTAATGATGTATATTACCATATATTATGTGTTATATTACCATATATTAATGGGAACGGGAGACACCTAGTCAGTTGTACAACTGAATGTATTCAACTGAAATGTGTCTTCACCCAACCMCTCTGAATCAGAGAGGTACGGCGTGCTGCCTTCATTCACATCCACGTCTTCGGCGCTCAGGGGAACACTGGGTTAACTGCCTTGTTCAGGGGAACACTGGGTTAACTGCCTTGTTCAGGGGGAACACTGGGTTACCTGCCTTGTTTCAGGGGAAACCTGGGATTAACTGCCTTGGGTCAAGGGGGAAAGCTGGGTTACTGCCTTGGTTTCAGGGGGAACACTGTTGTGGTAACCTGTTCCTTGTCTCACGGGGAACCACTGGGTTATCCTGCCTTGCCACTCAGCGCGAACACTGGTGTAAACCTGCCC
>NW_019948831.1:0-4728 GCF_002910315.2 Salvelinus sp. IW2-2015
ATACACGGGGTACCAGTAGCGAGTCAATGTCCCAGGGTACTCGGTAATAACTTGGCTATATACACGGGGTACCATACTCGTAGTCAATGTCCAGGGGTACTAGGTTAATAGGCTAATACACGGGGTACAGTAGTGAGTCCATGTCAGGGGTACTAGGTAATAACTTGGCTTAATACAGGGAGTATCCAGTACTGAGTCCATGTCCAGGGGTACTAGGTAATAACTTGGCTAATACTACACGGGTCCAGTCGCGAGTCAGATGGTCCAGGGGTACTAGGTAATAATTGGCTAGATAACGGGGTACCAGTACTGAGTCCATGTCCAGGGGTAACTAGGTAATAACTTGGCTAGATAACGGGTACCAGTACTGAGTCCATGTCCGGGGTAACTAGGTAATAACTTGGCTAGTATACAGGGGTACGAGTATGAGTCCATGTCCAGGGGTACTAGATAATTGATAGATGCGGTACATTAGGTAGTAACTAGGGCAAACAGGATAGATAATACAGTAGCAGCCGCATATGTGACGAGTGAAAAGAGTTCGGAAAGAGGGTCAATGCAGATAGTCCAGGTAGCTATTGGTTAACTCTTTAGCAGTCGTATGGCTTGGTGGTGGAAGTTGTCAGGGTCCTACTGGTTCTAGACTTGGTGCATCAGTACTGCTTGCCGTGCGGTAGCAGAGAGAACAGTCCATGACTTGGGTGGCTGGAGCCTTTGACAATTTTTACGGCCTTTCTCATGACACCGCCTGGTATAGAAGTCCTGAATGGCAGCTCAGCAGTGATGTACTGGGCTGTACGCACTACCCTCCGTAGCGCCTTTCTGTCAGATGCCAAGCAGTGACCATACCAAGCAGTGACCATACCAAGCAGTTACCATACCAAGCAGTTACCATAACAAGCAGTTACCATAACAAGCAGTAATGCAGCCAGTCATTATGCTCTCAATGGTGCAGCTGTAGAACTTTTTGAGTTTCTGAGGGCCCCAAGCCAAATATTTTCAGCCTCCGGAAGAGGAAGTGCTGTTTTCTTGCCTTCTTCACAACTTTCTTGGTGTGAGAGGACCATGTTAATTCCTTAGTGATGTGGACACCGAGGAACTTGAAGCTCTTGACCCGCTTCACTACAGCCCCCATCAATGTGGATCGGGGCGCTCTCGGCCCTCCGTTTCCTGTAGTCTTACAATCATCTCCTTTGTCTTGCTGACCGTTGAGGAAGAGGTTGTTGTCCTGGCACCAACACTGCCAGGTCTCTGACCTCCTCCCTATAAGCTGTCTCATTGCCATCGGTGATCAGGCCTACCACCAACGTGTCATCAGCTAACTTAATGATGGTGTTGGAGTTGTGCGTGGCCACGCAACCGTAAACAATTAAGTAAGCCTTGTCTGAGCCAGAACGGCCCATAGGGCAGGAGCCTCTCCTGATTCTGTAGTGTGAGGCAGTCAGAACGGGCCATAGGGCAGGAGCCTCTCCTGATTCTGTAGTATGAGGCATCCAGAACGGCCCATAGGGCAGGAGCCTCTCCTGATTCTGTAGTGTGAGGCAGTTAGAACGGCCCATAGGGCAGGAGCCTCTCCTGATTCTGTAGCGTGAGGCAGCCAGAACGGCCCATAGGGCAGGAGCCTCTCCTGATTCTGCAGTTACCAACTCAGTTGTTGACTTCTAAGTACCAACTCAGTGTTGACTTCTAAGTGCCAACTCAGTGTTTGACTTCTAAGTACCAACTCAGTGTTGACTTCTAAGTACGCAAACTCAGTGTTGACTTCTAAGTGCCAACTCAGTGTTGACTTCTAAGTGACCAACTCAGTGTTGACTTCTAAGTACCAACTCAGTGTTGAACTTCTAAGTAGCCCAACAAGTCAGTGTTGACTTCTAAGGACCAACTCAGTGTTTGACTTCTAAGGGACCAACTCAGTGGTTGACTTTCTAAGGTAACAACTCAGTGTTGACTTCTAAGTGCCTTAACTCATGTTTGACTTCTAAGACCAACTCAGTGTTGACTTCTAAGTACCAACTCAGTGTTGACTTCTAAATGCCAACTTCAGTGTTTGACTTCTAAGGACCAACTCAGTGTTGACTTCTAGTACCACTCAAGTGTTGAACTTCTAGGTGCCAACTCAGTGTTGACTCCTAAGGGGCCAACTCAGTGTTGACTCCTACGTGCCGAACTCAGTGTTGACTTCTAAGGACCAACTCAGTGTTGACTTCTAAGTACCAACTCAGTGTTGACTTAAGGACCAACTAGTTGTTGACTTTAAGTACCAACTCAGTGTTGACTTCTAGTGCCAACTCAGTGTTGACTCTAAGGGGCCAACTCAGTGTTGACTCCTAAGTGCCAACTCAGTGTTGACTTCTAAGTGCCTAACTCAGTGTTGACTCCTAAGTGGCCAACTCAGTGTTGACTTCTAAGTGCCAACTCAGTGTTGACTTCTAAGTACCAACTCAGTGTTGACTTCTAAGTGCCAACTCAGTGTTGACTCTAGGTGCAACTCAGTGTTGACTTCTAAGTGCCAACTCAGTGTTGACTTCTATGTGCAACTCAGTGTTTGACTCACAGATGAGAAACAAAGGCTACACTGTACACCTTCTTTCCTCAGGGAGTGACATCACATCTCACTCAACCTAATGGCGTCCAAGGAGGTTAGTTTACTGCTTTTGAAAATCATATGTGATTGAAAACAGGATTAATGTGTTTGGTTATTTAGGTATAGAATACAGTATATTGTAGTATATATATGTGAGAGACAGTACAGTTAATGATAATTATTTTGGACTAGAGGTCAGAGAATATGAATGTCATCTGTTACAAGCAAGTTATTGACTTACTGATCTTGTTTCTTCGGCTTCATATGTTAATATGGCCCAAGGTGATTGGTCAGTGTGTGGGATTAGAGGTCATGTGCCATGGCTAGGCCCAAGGTGATTGGTCAGTGTGTGGGACTAGAGGCCATGGTGCCATGGCTAGGCCCAAGGGTGATTGGGTCAGTGGTGTGAACTGACCCCTGATCTTTAACCCCTGTGTGTGTTCTCTCCCTGACTGACCGGGTCCTGACCAGAGCCAGATGACCGCCACGCTCTGACATCCATCCTGGCAGCTGTGTTCGGATCCCTCCAGATCGGCTTACCACACAGGCAATGTCAACGCCCCAGCCAGGGTGGAGAGCCAGGTGGGGATGGTGGGGAGGGCAGAGCCAGGGTGGAGAGCCAGGCGGGGTAGGGCAGAGCAGGGTGAGAGCCAGGCGGGGAGGGTGGGGGAGGGCAGAGCCAGGGTGAGAGCCAGGCGGGGAGGGTGGGGAGGGCAGAGCCAGGGTGAGAGCCAGACGGGGAGGGTGGGGAGGGCAGAGCCAGGGTGAGAGCCAGACGGGGAGGGTGGGGAGGGCAGAGAGCCAGGGTGAGCTCCGAGTGGGTAGCAGGATGAGGTTAGGTAGAGCACTGGGAAGCCAGGTAGTACCTCCATCCCATCTAGCCGCAGCAAACTTCTCACAGCTTCTATAAAAACACTGAATAAACTTAACATCCAATGCAAACTTTCCTACTCAGGCTCAGACAGTCTTACTCCTAGGCAAGCAGGGTTTTGGATGGTTTACTGTTTGCACACATGTACTTATAATGAAATCCATCTGACTTATAGGAGACAGTGTGATTGGGCTGATGGCAATTCAGACAGCTCTCTCTCCTCTCTGTCTCTTTCTTTCTCTCTTCTCTCTCCCTCTCGCTCTCTCTCTCTCTCTCTCATCTCTCTCTCTCTCTCTCTCTCTCTCTCTCTGTCTCTCTCTCTTCTTTCCTCTCTCCTTTCTCTCTGTCCTCTCTCTCTCTTTTCTTCTCTTCTCCTCTCTCTCTCTCTCTCTCTCTCTCTCTCTCTCTCCTCTTTCCTCTCTCTTCTCTCTCTTCTCTCTCTCTCTTCTCTCTCTCCTCTCATCTCTCTCTCTCTCGTCTCTCTCTCTTCTCCTCTCTCTCTCTCTCTCTCCCTGTCTCTCTCTCTTTCTTTCTCTCTCTCTCTTTCTCCTCTGTCTCTCTCTCTCTCTCTGTCTTCTCTCTTCTCTCTCTCTGTTCTCTTTTCTCTCCTCTGCTCTCCTGTCTCTTTCTCTCTCCTCTTCCCTCTCTCTCTCTCTCTCTCTCTCTGTCTCTCTTCTTCTTTCTTCTCTTCTTTCTCTCTCTCTCTTTCTTCTCTCTCTCTCCTCTGTCTCTTCTATCTCTCCTCTCTGTCTCTCTCTCTCTCTGTCTCTCTGTCTCGCTTCACTCTCTCTCTCTCTTCTCTCTCTCTCTCTCTCTCTCTCTCTCTCTCCCTCTCTCTCTCTGGCACTTTCCTTTCTCTTCTCTCTTCTCTCTTCTCTCTCTCTCTCCTCTTCTGTCTCTCTATCTCTCTCCTCTCTCTGTCTCTCTCTCTCCCTTCTCTCTCTCTGTCCTCTCTTCTCTCTCTCTCTTCTCGCCCTCTCTGTCCCTCTCTCTCTCTCTCTCTCTCTCCTCCTCTCTCTCTTCTTCTCTCTTTCTCTCTCTTCTCTCTTCTCTGTCTCTCTTCTCTCTCTCTGTCTCTCTGTCTTCTTCTCTCTCTCTCTCCTTCTCCTCTCTCTCCTCCTCTCTCTCTCTCTCTCTCTCTCTCTCTCTCTTCTCTCTCTCTCTCTCTCTTCTCTCTCTCTCTCTCCTCTCTCTCTCTCTCTCTCTCTCTCTCTCTCTCTCTCTCTCTCCTCTCTCTCTCTTCTCTCTCTTCTCTCTCTCTCTCTCTCTCTCT
>NW_019948831.1:8984-13563 GCF_002910315.2 Salvelinus sp. IW2-2015
GAATCAGGGAGAGGCTCCTGCCCTATGGGCCGTTCTGGCTGCCTCACACTACAGATCAGGAGAGCTCCTGCCCTATGGGCCGTTCTGGCTGCCTCACACTACAATCAGGAGAGGCTCCTGCCTATGGGCCGTTCTGGCTGCCTCACACTACAGATCAGGAGAAGGCTCCTGCCCTATGGGCCGTTCTGGTGCTCACCTACAGAAATCAGGAGAGGCTCCTGCCCTATGGGCCGTTCTGGCTCCTCACGCTACAGAATCAGGAGATGGCTCCTGCCCTATGGGCCGTTCTGGCTGCCTCACACTACAGAACAGGAGATCTCCTGCCCTATGGGCCGTTCTGGTGCTCACGCTACAGAACAGGAGAGGGCTCCTGCCCTATGGGCCGTTCTGGCTCCTCAGCTTACAGAACAGGAGAGGCTCCTGCCCTATGGCCGTTCTCTGCTCACGCTACAGAACAGAGAGGGCTCCTGCCCTATGGGCCGTCTGGCTGCCTCACACTACAATCAGGAGAGGCTCCTGCCCTATGGGCCGTTCTGGCTGCCTCACACTACAGATCAGGAGAGGCTCCTGCCCTATGGGCCGTTCTGGCTGCCTCACGCTACCGAATCAGGAGAGGCTCCTGCCCTATGGCCGTTCTGGCTCCTCACGCTACAGAATCAGGAGAGGCTCCTGCCCTAGGGCCGTTCTGGCGCCTCACGCTACAGAATCAGGAGAGGCTCCTGCCCTATGGCCCTTCTGGCTGCCTCACACTACAGAATCAGGAGAGGCTCCTGCCCTATGGGCCGTTCTGGCTGCCTCAACTACAGAATCAGGAGAGGCTCCTGCCCTATGGGCCGTTCTCTGCCTCACGCTACAGAATCAGAGAGGGTCCTGCCCTATGGGCCGTTCTGGCTGCCTCACGCTACAGAATCAGGAGAGGGCTCCTGCCCTATGGGCCGTTTCTACTGCCTCACGCTTACAGAATCACTTAGAAGTCAACACTGAGTTGGCACTTAGAAGTCAACACTGAGTTGGTACTTAGAAGTCAACACTGAGTTGGTACTTAGAAGTCAACACTGAGTTGGTACTTAGAAGTCAACACTGAGTTGGCACCCAGAAGTCAACACTGAGTTGGCACTTAGAAGGCCGTACTTAGAACTTCATTAATGGTTAAGGTTAGAATTGGAGGAGAGGAAACTTAACTCTGTAGCACGAATTTCCATGTACACTGARTGTACAAAACATTAAGAACACCTTCCTAATACTGAGTTGCATCCCCAGAACAGCCTCAATTTGTCGGGGCGTGAACTCTACAAGGTGTCGAAAGTGTTCCACAGGGWTGCTGGCCCATGTTGACTACAATGCTTCCCACAGTTGTGTCAAGTTGTCTGGATGTGTTTTGGGTGGTGGACCATTCTTGATACACACGGGAAACTGTTGAGCGTGAAAAACYCAGCAGCGTTGCAGTTCTTGRCACAAACCGGTGCGYCTGGCACCTACTACCAWACCCYGTTCAAAGTCACAMATCTTTTATCTTGCCCATTCACCCTCYAAATGGCACACAYACACAATCCATGTCTCWATTGTCTTCCCACTGATGAAAGTGAATTTAAACAAGTGACATCAGTAAGGAATYATAGCTTTCAMCCGGRTTCACCTGGTCAGTCTATGTCATGGAAAGAGCAGGTGTTCTTAATATTTTGTCCRGTCAGTGTATGTTATAAGAAGTTCCAACGAGGAAATCACACCGGACAACCATGTGTTAAGTCACGGGTTGGCAGAGGATTGTTAATTAACATTGTCTGGTTCGACAGAGGAACCCTTATTATGACGGGCTGGCCGTTCATCAGGTGGTAAAACGAATAAAACAAATCACATTGATAGATCATGTACACTACCGGATCAGTGTAAATTGACTGGTAGATTTGACATCCGGTACTATAGCCAGACAGCCTACAATAAAACACAATACACATAATATMCAAAACTGATTATACTATACTTCTTCTATTCTTGGTGCCAAATTAATTTCATGATCACAAAAATCGGATTTTTCTTTTCTTCTGGTGTTTCTACAATCAGATATTTAAGAATTGCAAAGGCTACAATCTATATTGCCTTCTGTCACAGGCTTCACGAAGTGAGTGAAGACTGCAGTCTACATGGTATAAGTACTRTCAAGCTGTCCAGCTGGATCTTTGTGACACAAAACCTTAATAACTAACATCCCGTAACCTCCCAKAAAGAGTCTTACCTGAGCCGTGGGGTGACCTGGGCTTCTTTCCCTTCCTAGAAGCCTATAATTGATGATATGATCAGTAATATTCAGTTATTAGTCCTTGCTGTTCTCACTTCTCCYGTGAACGTCCTGTGTTTGTCCCGGAGATTCTTCAATTAGCCACCTTTGCCTTGATTGTCAGCTTTGCACACTCTTGGCATTCTCTCAACCAGCTTCACCTGGAATGCTTTCCAACAGTCTTGAGGAGTTCCCACATATGCTGAGCATTTTTTGCCTGCTTTCCAGGAACTGTTTGGGGCAGCCTGGTGTAAACTACAGGACGGTAGCTCTCCAGGAACTGGTTTGGGCAGCTCTGGTGTAAACCATACAGGACGGTAGCTCTCCAGGAACTGGTTTGGGCAGCTCTGGAGTAAACCTACAGGACGGTAGCTCTCCAGGAACTGGTTTGGGCAGCTTTGGGTGTAAACGCTACAGGACGGTAGCTCTCCAGGAACTGGTTTGGGCAGCTCTGGTGTAAACCTACAGGACGGTAGCTCTCCAGGAACTGGTTTGGGCAGCTCTGGTGTAAACCTACAGGACGGTAGCTCTCCAAGGAACTGGTTTGGGCAGCTCTGGTGTAAACCTACAGGACGGTAGCTCTCCAGGAACTGGTTTGGGCAGCTTTGGTGTAAACCTACAGGACGGTAGCTCTCCAGGAACTGGTTTGGGCAGCCTCTGGTTTAAATCTACGGGGCGGGTTCTCTCCAGGAACTGGTTTGGGCAGCTCTGGTGTAAACCTACAGGACGGTAGCTCTCCAGGAACTGGTTTGTGCAGCTCTGGTGTAAACCTATAGGACGGTAAGCTCTCCAGGAACTGGTTTGGGCAGCTCTGGTGTAAACCTACAGGACGGTAGCTCTCCAGGAACTTGTTTGGGCAGCTCTGGTGTAAACCTACGGGGCCGGGTCTCCTCCAGGAACTGGTTTTTGGCAACTCTGGTGTTAACCTACAGGAGAGTAGTGCTCCAGGAACAGGGTTGGAGAGTGTTTTTGAGAGCTAGCTGTCTTTTGAGGGTCACCATGGTTACCAAAAGGATCAGTTCACCGGCAGGGGAGTCCATTCTGTCAGTAAACATGACCAGCAAACCACAGTGCACTCTTCTCTCCCTGATATGGCTCTGGAACAGGAGTGTGTAGGTAAATCACTCCCTGATATGGCTCTGGACAGAGTGTGTAGGTAAATCACTCCTGATTGGCTCTGGACAGTGTGTGTAGCTAATCACTCCCTGATATGACTCTGGACAGGGTGTATGTAGCTAAATCACTCCCTGATATGACTGCTGGACAGGTGTGTGTAGGTAAATCACTCCCTGATATGACTCTGGACAGGTGTGTGGTAGGTAAATCACTCCCTGATATGACTCTGGGACAGGTGTGTAGTAGGTAAATCACTCCCTGTATGACTCTGGACAGGTGTATGTAGCTAAATCACTCCCTGATATGGCCCTGGACAGGAATCTGTAGCTAAATCATCCCTGATATGGCTCTGGACAGGTGTGTGTAGGTAAATCACTCCCTGATATGACTCTAGACAGGTGTATGTAGGTAAATCACTCCCTGATATCGCTCTGGACAGGTGTATGTAGCTAAATCACATTTTGACAATCCTTAAAGGATGTTCCCGCGCATTCCAGCTCATGGTAGTCAATTTAAACCTCGTGCCTGGAAATAGTTCCACCTATGTGTGATGGCTGGGTGGGGCTCTTAGTCCTCCGGGATGAACCTGATCAGTGCATTGAACACCAATCATCTAATTTTAAACCTTCTGGGCGTTCTTACTTTATTAAGCTACGTGTAGTGGCACTCGACATTACAACAATTTATTATTTCTCCTAACCACGTCTGATTCCTCTTTTGTAGATACTTTGATTGTTGTGTTGTTCGTTGTAGCAGTGGACAGATCAGCCAGGCTTGAAACAAGTACCATGTGGTACATTGGGTACTCTACATGTACCCAGTGTCCCAGCCAGGGTGGGGGGGGGGGGGGTCTCTGCTTGTTCCCTCTGACCACTGAAGGCCCAGCTCTACCATTGTACCATTCTCTCAGGCCTGCCCCAAATTCACCAGCTGGATGTGACTTCATCACTGTTCCCATGGGCTAAGTTTTCCCTTAAGTACAGATCTAGGATCAGCTTCCATTCGATCAATCCTCCCCTTAACCATTAGTGGTGAGTATGCAAAACTGACCCAAGATCATTGTTTCAGGGACAACTTTATCCTACACCGGTGGTGGGGCAGCAGGAGGGTTGTGGGTAGTGGGAGGGAGGAGGAGGGGGGGGGGAGACCTTCTGCTGCTGCAGTAAGAGGAGAGGGATGAAGAGTGGA
>NW_019948832.1:0-165 GCF_002910315.2 Salvelinus sp. IW2-2015
TCCTAGTAACAAGTCCTCCTAGTAACAAGTCCTCCTAGTAACAAGTCCTCCTAATAACAAGTCCTCCTAATAACAAGTCCTCCTAATAACAAGTCCTCCTAATAACAAGTCATCCTAGTCACAAGTCATCCTAGTCACAAGTCATCCTAGTCACAAGTCATCCTA
>NW_019948832.1:190-13561 GCF_002910315.2 Salvelinus sp. IW2-2015
TGGGCGAGGGAAGAGGGAGATAGCACAGGCATCAGGAGGGTAGATAGAGGAGACTACGCATTTTCACTATACACAAGTAGGGCTCTGGAGAGGAATGAAGTGATACCACAGACGTCACGACTGATGGGTATCTGCAAGGAATGAAGAGACTCAGTAGGACATCGTTAAGGAAACAGGGCAACTCTCTCTGGAGGAAATGGGAGCGTCAGTCAGACTATGAGCAGGACACTTCAACACCGACTTATGTGCTGAAGCTGAGGGACACTGCAAGACACGCCAACCAACTACAGCGCCCTCTTTTTTGTCAAGGAATAAGAAATCTAAACGCTTTTTCCCCAAAAACATACCTCTTTGTTCACTGAAATTTACATAGGATGTGAGGTTCTGTAGGAATGGAGGGCCAAATGAGAAGGAAAGGATACACTATCAATCACTTAATCGCATGTGCATATTCTTGCCGCAGTGAATTGAACCGACACTCAACACTTACAAGGGCCTCTGAGGAATGAGACACTCATATTCGTCACAACACACACAGAGACTCTCTGAATTGATAGTCACCTTCCAACAACACATCAGACGGAGTCTCTGTAGATGGGGGAAGAGAAGAACAAGCAAACTTGTCACAGGGCTCTTCGAGAGATTAGATAGAACACGCACAAACATTACAGTGATACATGGAAGATGTTATGGAAACGACACCTCTCGATACTACATTGATAGACAAGTGGTCCTAGGAGGGTAATTTGTACGCACACTGCGCTGAAATCAACTTAATGGCTCATGAGGAGCTCGCTAAGCGATTCTTTGAAACGACTAACAGAGGACTGCCCTTATTAGGGAGTGGTAAGGCAAAGAGCATCACTCGCTACCATCAACTAGCAAGAGAGATGAAGGAAGACACACTTACAGAGCGATTTGATTCCATGAGCTTCTGTGGAGAGAGAGATAGAAGACATCCCTTCAATCCACCATTAACAAGGTATCTTAGGAATGGATAATGTGAACACTCTATACAGATGTTGGGCTTCTGGAGGAATGAAGACACTCAACACTAGCCGCGCCTTCCTGCACGGTATATGCAGTAGACATCACTCACAGTAGTAGCCTGTGAACATGATTCACATGTGTTATTTTCGATAGGAAAGGGTTATAGATGCACTCAACACATAAGTCGACGCTTTCTGGGATAGATTGAAGTACACTCTCAAACACATATGATAGGAGACTCTGAGGTTATATGATGACACAGACAAAAACACATTAGCAAGGACTCTGAAGGAAAAATGAAAAGCACCACTCAACACTACAGGCTCTTGGGAGGATGAGGACCTCAACCCTCTGGAGAGTGGCTCTGGAGGAATTGAAGAGCAACTCTGCCAGCTCTTCAAAGGCTCTTTGAGGAATTGAACGACACTTCTCTGTGAGATAGAGTCGGCTGTAGCGATAATTGAAGTCAAATACACTTTTACAGGCTTGGTTGAGTGAAAGGAACGACCGTTCACAACTTAAAATGGACTGTATGTAAGCAATAGAATTAGGACCACTCTACACTTTGATCAAAAAGACTGAGAGATGTGCTGATTTGAAGTAACATACATTCAACACTTACCAGGCTGCTTGAGGGAATGAAGAACACTCAAACACTTACAGGCTCTGAGGAATGAGGACACTCACACTTACAGAGACTACTTGTTACGCGAACTGTAAGAATCAACTTCCACTATCTAGTAACTACGGTGCTTCTCTGAGCTGAGAATGAAGAGCGGCATCACACACACTACAAGGCTCTTGATGGCAATGGAAGACCACCTTTTCGCGACACTGAAAACTGCGTCCTCCAGGCTTCGCAGGAAGAGAACGCACCACTCACAGCACAGTCAACACCCAGTGTGCTATGGGCAGAGAGTAGCACGCAATCACTGACAAGGACTCTGGAGTGCAAGTGAAGACACTTTGTGGCACAACCCACTTAGCGGGCTGAGTAGAGAAATGATAGACACTTCACAACATTTAGACAAGGATCGCTGACGCGCAATCGAAGAGTACAGAAACTCAAGAGACCACTATCATGTTTTGTGTGGTGAAGAGCCTTCACACTACAGTGGCTCACAAGTGAAGGATTTGAGTGGACACTCACTGAATATCACTTAGATGGACATTCGTGAGGGTGATTGTGAGGATCACGTCTAGATACACCTACATGAGTTCTTCACTTGAGTGTGGATAGAATGGGATATAGCAAACGCTTGCAAGCGCACCTTAAAAGGCTCTTGAAGGAATGAGTGCCAGCGATTGTTTATATGGAGATGTGTGAATGATGTCTTTCGATGTTAGGGCTGGTCATCAAAGCACACTGTAATAACACTCCTCGTCGAGAGGTGTATAAGTAACAATATACTAACACACCAAACACAACTCGCTACGCTGCATCAGTCGACACTACTATCAGTCACATTACCAGCAAAGCTACAACGACACACACACACACACACACACCACACACACACACACACACACACACACACACACACATGCACACACACAACACCCAAAAACAACCACAACAGTTGTACATTGCACGCTTGGAGCAGGTGGGCCCTCTGACCATGTCCCTGAGATTGGTTGTGTTGCGTGTGTGTGGTGTGGTTGTCGTGTGTGTGTGTGTGTGAATGTGTGAGCCTGGTTATATCGAGGAAATGTACTCAGAAGGAATGTCAGGATACATGCCAAAGACAAAGAAATGTGACATGTTGTGGGCTGCCTTAAGCTGTTTAGAATACGTTTTCCCCCTGATAGGGTTGCAAGCAGCGAAGGAAGCAATGAACAAGTCATCTAGTAACAAGTCCATCCTAGTAACAAGTCCTCCTATAACAAGTCTCTAATAACAAGTCACATATCAAGTTCTCCTAATAACAAGTCATCCTAATAACAAGTGCATCCTAATAACAAGTCATCTAATAACATACTACTAAAGTCATCCTAATAACAAAGTCATCCTAATAAGTCTAAGTCCTCCTAGTAACAAGTCCTCCTAGTAACAAGTCCTCCAGTAACAAGTCCTCCTAGGTAACAAGTCATCCTAATAACAGTCATACCTAATACAAGTCACAAGTAATCCTAAGTAAAAGTCCTCCTAGTAACAAGTCATGACATAGTAACAAGTCATCCTAAATAACAAGTCATCCTAATAACAAGTCATCCTACAAGTCATCCTAGTAACAAGTCATCCTAGTAACAAGTTCATCTAGTACAAGTCATCCTATAACAAGTCACCTAATAACAAGTCATCCTAGTAACAAGTCATCCTAGTAACCAAGTCATCCTAGTACACAAGTCATCCTAGTAACAAGTCATCCTAATGAACAGTCATCCTAACAGTCATCCTATAACAAGTCATCCTAGTAACAAGTCATCCTATGACAAGTCATCCTAATAACAAGTCCTCCTATAACAAGTCATCCTAATAAAGTCTCCTAATAACAAGTCACAGTCATCCTAAGTACAAGTCATCCTAGTAAACAAGTCATCCTAGTAACAAGTCATTCCCATAACAAGTCATCCTTAACAAGTCCTCCTAATAACAAGTCCTCCTATACAAGTCTCCTATAACAAGTCCTCCTATAACAAGTCCTCCTAATAACAAGTCACAGTCCTCTATAACAAGTCCTCCTATATAACAAGTCCTCCTAATAACAAGTCCCTCCTCTAATAACAAGTCCTCCTAATAAACAAGTCCTCCTAGTAACAAGTCCTCCTAGTAACAAGTCCACAAGTCATCCCTAATAACAAGTCATCCTAGTAAAACAAGTCATCCTAGTAACCAAGTCCATCTAGTAACAAGTCATCCTAATAACAAGTCCTCCTAATAACAAGTCCTCCTAATAACACAGTCAATCACTCCTAATAACAAGTCCCTACATCCCTAATAACAAGTCCTCCTAAATAACAAGTCCTCCAGTAACAAGTTCTCCCTAGCAACAAAAGTCTCCGCAAGTCCATTCGAGCAACAAGTCTCCTATAGCAACAAGTCCTCCTAGCAACAAAGTCCTCGCTATGCAACAAGTCCCTGCCTAGCAACAAGTCCCTCCTAATAACAAGTAATCCTAATAACAAGTCATTAGTCCATCTAATAACAAGACAAGTCATCCTAATTAACAGTCATCCTAAGATAACAGTCACAAGTCATCGCTAATTAACAAAGTGCCATGCCTGAATAAGTTCATCCTGATAACAAGTATCCCTGCTGATGAACAAGTCATCCTGATAACGAAGTCATCCTAATAACAAGTCATCCTAATAACAAGTCATCCTAATAACAAGTCAGTCCTAATAACGAGTCAATCCTAAATCACGGAGTCATCCTAATCACGGAGCATCCTAGGATCACGAGTCGTCCTAATCAGCGGTTGTGTCTCTGAGTCATCCTAATGCACGAGGTCATTTCCTAATCACGAGTCATCCTAATCAACGAGTTCATCCTAATCACGATCATCCTAAATCACGAGTCATCCCTGGTCCACGAGTCATCCTGAGTCACAAGTCATGCTAGTCACAAAGCCTCCTAGTCACAAGTCCTCCTAAGGTCCACAAAGTCCTGCCTAGTCCACAAGTCCCTCCTAGTCACAAGTCCTCCTAGTCACAAGTCCTGCCTAGTACAGAGTCCTCCTATCAACAAGTCCCCTCCTAGTGCCACAAGTCCTCCTAGTCAACAAGTCCTCCAGTCACAAGTCCGTCCGAGTCACAAGTCCCTCTCGAGTCCACAAAGTGCCTCCTAGTGCACCAAGTCCTCCAGTCACAAGTCTCTAGATAACCAGTCACAAGGGTCATCCCTAATAACAAGTCACAAGTCATGATCCTAATAACAAGTCACAAGTCATCCTAGTACAAGTCATCCCTAGGTAACAAGTCATCCTACATAACAAGAGTCCTCCTAGTAAGCAAGTCCTCCTAGTAACAAGTCGGCTCCTAAGTAACAAGTCCTCCTAGTAACAAGTCTCCTAGTAACAAGATCCTCCTAATAACAAGTTCCTCCTAATAACAAGTCCTCCTATAACAAGTCTCCTAATAAACAGGTCCTCCTAATAACCAAGTCCTCCTAATAAATCCTCCCTAGTCACAAGTCCATCCTAGCACAAGAGTCATCACTAGTCACAAGTCCATGCCTAGTCACAAGGTCATCCTAGTACAAGTCATCCTAGTACAGTCATCCTAATAAACAAGTCATCCTAATAACAAGTCCTCCTAGTAACAAGTCACAAGTCATCCTAATAAAAGTCATCCTAATAACAAGTCATTCTAAATAACAAGTACAAGTCAGTCCTAATAAACAAGTCATTCCCCTAAATAACAAGTCATGCCTAATACAAGTCATCTAAACTAGATCCTAGACAAGTCATCCTATAACATCCAGACAAGTCATCCTAGTAATCAAGTCATCCTAGTAACAAAGTCATCCTAGTATACAAGTCATACCTAATACAGAGTCATCCTAATAAACAAGTCATCCTAAACAGAAAGTCACAGTGCATCTAGTCACAAGTCATCCTAGTCACAAGTCTCCTAGTGCACAAGTCTACCTAGTCACAAGTCACTCCTAGTCACAAGTCACTCCTAGTCACAAGTCCTCCTAAGTACACAGATCTCCAATAACAAGTCCTTCCAGATACACAATCAGGTCCTAGTCACAAAGTCCATCCTAGTCACAAGTCTTCGCCTAATAACAAGTCACGATGCCCTAATAACAAGTCACGAGTCCTAATAAAGCACTAAGTAC
This sequence comes from Salvelinus sp. IW2-2015, assembly GCF_002910315.2. NCBI lineage: Eukaryota > Metazoa > Chordata > Actinopteri > Salmoniformes > Salmonidae > Salvelinus > Salvelinus sp. IW2-2015. Next base: position 5,967 of record NW_019948832.1, read on the forward strand.
AAGTCATCCTAGACAAAGTCATCCTTAGTTAACAAGTCATCCTAATAACCGAAGTCGCTCCCTATAACAAGTCCTCCTATAACAAGTCCTCCTAGTAACAGTCTCCTAATAACAAGTCTCCTAATAAAAGCCTTTAATAACAAGGTCCTCCTAATAACAAGTCCTCCTAAAACAAGTCCTCCTTAATAACAAGTCCTCCTAAAACTAAGTCCTAGTCCTACTAACAGTTCCATCATCCCTAGTCACAAGTCACCGTCCTACAATATACAGAAGTCAATCCTAATCACAAGTATGCCTACACAAGTCATCCTAAATAACAAGTCATCCTAAATAACAAGTTCACTCCTAGTAACAAGTCCAAGGTCATCTAGTATAACAAAGTCCATCCTAGATAACGAAGTCATTCTAGATAACAAGACCAAGTACAATCATCCTAAGTAACCAAGTCATCCTATAAACAAGTCATCAGATAACAAGTCATCCTAGCACTCATCCTAGTCACAAGTCATCCTAGATGCACAAGTCATCCCATATCAACAAGGTCATCCTAGTCACAAGTCATCCTAGTCACAAGTCATCCTAACGGTCCATCCTATATGCGGTCTCCTTAATACACAAGTCAATCCTAATACAATCACTAAATCAGCAAGTCATCCTAGATCACAAGTCATCCTAGATCACAAGCATCATAAAGTCTCTAATACAAGTCATCCCCTATCACAAAGTCATCCTAAACAGCAAGTCATCCTAGATCACAAGTCATCCTGTTGCACAGTCATTGCCCTAATACAAAGTCCATCCTAATAACCACTCCAATACAGTCCTTAAAACAAGTCTCTAAATAACAAGTCCTCCTAATAACAAGGTTCCATCCTAATAAACAGTCATCCTAATAACAAGTCCATCCTAATAACAAGGTCAATTCCCTATAACAAGTCCCTAAGTCAATCTCCTTAATAAAACAAGTCCATGCCTAGTACAACCAAGTCATCCTATAACAAGTCATCCTAATAACAAGACAAGTAGCGCCCCTAGTGAACAAGTTCTCCTAGTAACAAGTCGTACTAGAACAAGTCTAGATAGCACTTAAACAAGTCTCCTAGTAACAAGTTCATCCCTAGTAACAAGTCTCCTAGTAACAAAGTCATCCTAGTAACAAAGTCATCTATAAACAAGTTCCGATCCTAGTAACAAGTCAATCCTACGTAACAAGTCATCCCTAGAAAAAGGCATCCAGTGACAATCATCCCTAGTCGAACAAGTCATCCTTAGTCAACATAGTATCCTAGTCAACAAGTCATTCCTAGTCAAGTCACTATCAAAAGTCATCGTCAGCTTAGTACAAGTCATCCTAATACAAGTCATCCTATACGTCATAAAACAAGTCATCCTAGTCCCAGTCATCCCTAGTCACAAAGTATCCTAAGTAGACAAGTCAACCGCTAAAACAAGTCATCCTAATAACAAGTCACGCAATAGTCACAAGTCATCCTAGTCACGAAGTCATCCTAGTGCCACAAGTCATTCTGAGTACAGTCATCCTACATAGTCCCCTAATAACAATCCCCTAATAACAAGTCTCCTAATAAACAAGTCATCCTAATAACAAGTTCAAAACAATCCCTCTAATTAAAAGTCTCCTAATAACAATCCCTAGTACACAAGCCTCATAAAAGTCCCCTAAGTACAAGTTCTCCTAGTCACAAGTCATCCTAAAACAAGTCATCCTAATAAACAAGTCATCCTGAATAACAAGTGCATCCTAGTAACAAGTCATTCCTAGTCACAAGTTCATCCTAGTCAGCAAGTGATAACAAGTCCTCCTAATAACAAGTCCTCCTAATAACAAGTCCTCCTAGTCACAAGTCATCCTAATAACAAGTCATCCTAATAACAAGTCATCCTAATAACAAGTCATCCTAGTAACAAGTCATCCTAATTCCTAAAACACACTTGATAATATCCTATTCTATAATAATCTGAGGTTATGTTCTGTTTATTTATTCCCCTTTCCACTGACTGTTTAATCTGGCTATTCAGCTTCACATTATGAACAGATCGTCATTATAAATTGACAGATGAAAGAAAATTAAATTAAATATAGGAAGTACATTTTCTCTGACATGTTACTTCATGTTTTTTATTTAAACATTTTTTATTTAAACATTTATATCACAATTTTTTTTCCCGTACAGCTGTATTCACACATTTCCTATTCTTGTTTTCTATTGGGCCGAATCCTATCTTGAGATGAGAGGCTCAGTCAAAGTTTTCGGCTCAAATCTCTGATCAATATCAATCGACGAATGATTTAAGCCAATCGTGATGATTTAGTTTGAGTGTGTGTCCCATCTCAAGTTAGCATCTAGTCAGAAACCAATCAACCAATCAGCGACAACGATCATGGACACCCAACATTTGGGACATAAAGCTACAGCTTAATAAATACTCTACAAAAATAACGCAGGTTTTTTTATACCGGAGATAATGGTCTGGAGGGAGGAGTCAATACGGAAGAGGGGAGATTGGTAAAGAAGAAGAAAAACAGCATGCTAAATAAACAAGCATAACATGAGAAGCTGAATATTACAGCTACCAATATGGGCAGAATGCTAACCAATCGCTCTGTAGCTTCTGGACGTTACAAGACTCCTCTACGCTCAGTTACAACTGTGATATCCACAGCACAAATACACTCTCTGATTCTGATAGGTCAGGGATGTCTCTCTCTGTCTCTCTCACTTCTGATAGGTCAGGGATGTCTCTGTCTCTCTTCTGATAGGTCAGGGATGTCTCTCTCTGTCTCTCTCACTTCTGATAGGTCAGGGATGTCTCTCTCTGTCTCTCTCTCTTCTGATAGGTCAGGGATGTCTCTCTGTCTCTTCTGATAGGTCAGGGATGTCTCTCTCTCTCTTCTGATAGGTCAGGGATGTCTCTCTCTCTCTCTCTTCTGATAGGTCAGGGATGTCTCTCTCTCTCTCTTCTGATAGGTTAGGGATGTCTCTCTCTCTCCTGATAGGTTAGGGATGTCTCTCTCTCTCTCTTCTGATAGGTCAGGGGGGTGTGACTCAACATGGAGATTCGGATCTGATCATTCCGCCAATTGAGAATCCCTGGGCTCTCCTTTTGGCCAATCCCTGGGCTCTCCTTTTGGCCAATCCCTGGGCTCTCCTTTTGGCCAATCCCTGGGCTCTCCTTTTGGCCAATCATAAACAAACTAAAAAACTTACAAACAAATCTAAAACATGAAAAGTAATTTTCCCTTTTTATGAAGCTACACCAAGCTATCCCTTTTAAACCAAACATTTATAGAATTATTATCAGAAAAAATTATTGTCAAAATCCATCATACAATTTTACTTTGAATATCATTTGATTTGAGGCATATGTCAAAAGAAATGAAGACCTAACATGACTTATAGACTGTGATTATGGTGAAGAACAGTTCCTTGTGTCCAAGTGAGAGATAAGTTGTCTCTTTATCACGTTGGCTGATCAACAGACAGTCCTGTTCATATGGGCACCTAGTTCCAAAGTCTAAAAACACTCACGGATGGTTTGAAGCACCAACTGAAGTACCAGATTCATAAACATTTCTCAAGATCGTTTTCCTTTATTTTCTTTTTTTTTCTTCACATGTTCATCTCTCCAGGTCTAAAACTCTCGAGCTTCCTCCACCTGTTTGAGGTAATCCTCGTCCAGCGGGTTGTTTGGACACTTCTGCCCGTTGTTAGGAGGCCTGACCTGGTTATAGCGACTCCAGTCCCCTTTACAGATGATCCAGGGKAGGATGTCTACCTTGTAGTGGAGGTCAGCAGAGAACTCATTGCTGATGAGGTTGAGTGTTCCTGCTCCTTTACCTCGGGTGACGAGCTTCATGTTGTCATTGTAGCAGCAGTGCTGTGCGGCCAGAGTAGTGGACTCGAGAGTTAACATAGAGCGGATGCAGTATCGGGCCGTGGGTTTGTAGATCTCTAGTTTCTCCTTGGGGCCGCTGGCGTCTTTCCAGCGGAAGTCCCGGCGCGTGGCGGGGTCGGGGACGTCGGCCGTGCTGTAGGCCACCTCGGTGGGGTAGGAGCAGGGGCAGCCGGGGAGGTCGTTGGAGACTTTGGTCATGTATTTCTTCAGGAACTCAGACTTACAGTTCATCCAGCGTTCACAGCTGTCTGTGTCTAGAAGAGATTAGAGACAGAGTTAGTTAGTCTGGATCTCTCCCTACAGCTGTCTGTGTCTAGAAGAGATTAGAGAGTCTAGAGAGTTAGTTAGCTGGATCTTCTCCTACAGCTGTCTGGGTCTAGAAGAGACTTAGTTTAGTTAGTCACACCCCTGCACTCCCTCTTTCTCTCTTTAATAATCTCACCCCTTCTCTCTTTCTCTTCTGCTCTCTCTCTCTCTCGTCTCTCTCTCTGCTCTCCTCTCTCTTCATCTGTCCTCGTCTCTGTCTCTGTCTCTCACTCTGTACTCTCTGCTGTTCTCTCTCTGTCTCTACCTGTCCTCTCTGTGTCTCTGTCTCTCTCTCTCTCTCTCTCATAGACAAGATGGGAATGGGAGGATACAGAAGCCTAGCTATTTATTTGATGGGTTCTTTTCTCCTGGCTAACTGAGGATATTGGAACAGACAGAGAGAGCAGAACATTACAGAATGCTGTGATGTGCTTGGCTCTCTTCCTGTCCTGATGCACAATGAGAAAGAATGATGAGTGGGCCCAGGAAGGACTAGGTCATAGAAATATAATGACTAGAACTAACATATCCTCACAAATCAATGGGCTGCGCTGGAGGACTGGGCCATAGAAATATAATGACTAGAACTGACATATCCTCGCAAATCAATGGGCTGCGCTGGAGGACTGGGCCATAGAAATATATGGACTAGAACTGACATATCCTCACAAATCAATGGGCTGTCTGGGAGAACTGGGCCATAGAAATATAATGACAAGAACAGATATTACCTCTCAAATCAATGGGCTGTCTGGGAGGACTGGGCCAGTGTTTGAGGTCAATTCAGAAAGTAACCCTGACCTGGACATTAATGCTGAATAGAATCGCTGTTGCGTTTGACAGTGGAGGAAACCTGATGTTTAGATACATGAGGGAAAAATGACTTAAAAAGACTACTGAGAGAAGAGTCTTACCGACACCAAAGAGCTCTGTAGCGTTGAACTCATCTGTTCCAGCCAGCAGACTGACCTCAGTGGCGGCTGTCCTGAACGCATCTTCAATACCTGTAGACAGACACACGGTCAGTTAATGATGCAACAGGAAGAAAGATGTAAGGACAGTAAACACACTGTGTACTTCCTGCTTCACACACTGTGTACTTCCTGCTTCCTGTTTCACACACATCGTGTATTTCCTGTGTCACTCTGACCGCCTATAATACTGAAGTGATGTTAAAAAAAATCGACAGTGATTTATCATTCCTTTAAAAATCGACAGTGATTTATCATTCCTTTAAAAATCGACAGGTATTTAATCATTCCTTTAAAAATCGACAGGTATTTATCATTCCTTTAAAAATCGACAGGTATTTATCATTCCTTTAAAAATCGACANATTTATCATTCCTTTAAAAATCGACAGGTATTTATCATTCCTTTAAAAATCGACAGGTATTTATCATTCCTTTAAAAATCGACAGGTATTTATCACCGGTAAAAAAAATAAAAACCTGTAAATACAACAGTGACCATTTAAACATAATTTAAACATATGGACCTGGATCCACTTGAACACAAATAAGAAAAATAGGTTCAGACCACACAACCTGTCACACTCTCCTCACCTGAAGGGTCCAGCAAGCTGCCTTAATCAGGGGTTCAGACCACCAACAAACCTTCGACACTCTCCTCACTGGAAGGGTCGCAAGCTGCCTTAATCTGGGGTTTAGACCACCACAACCTGTCACACTCTCCTCACCTGGAAGGGGTCACAAGCTGCCTTAATCAGGGGTTTAGACACACAACCTTCTCACACTCTCCTCATCTACCTGGGGCAGGTCAGCAAGGCTGCCTTAATCAGGGGGTTCAGACCACAACAAACCCTGTCCACACCTTCCTGGCCTTAAACCTGGCAGGTCAAGCAAGCTGCCTTTATCGGGGGTTTAGACCACAGCAACCTGTCAACACCCTTCTGACCTACCCTGGGCAAGGTCAAGCAAGCTGCCTTAATCAGGGTTCAGACCACACAACCTTGTCACACCTCTCCTCACCTGGAAGGGTCAGCAAGCTGCCTGAACAGGTTCAGACCACACAACCTGTCACACTCCGCTCACCGTGGAAGGGTCAGAAGCTTGCCTTAATCAGGGCGTTCAGACCACACAACCTGTCACACTCTCCTCAACTGGAAGGGTCAGGCAAGCTCCTTAATCAGGGGTTCAGGAGCCACACAACCCTGTCACACTCTCCTCACCTGGAAAGGGTCAGGAAAGCTGCCTTAATCAGGGGTTTCAGACCACACAACCTGTCACACTCTCCTCACCTGGAAGGGTCAGAAAGCTGATCCTTAATCTAGGGTTCATGACCAGATTCACAACCTGTCATTGACTCTCCCTCACCTGGACAGGTCAGCAAGCTGCCTTAATCTGGTTAGACCACACAACCTGTCACACTTCTCCTCACCTGGACCAGGTCAGCAAGCTTGCCTTAATGCTGGGGGGTTTAGTTCGCAAACAAAACCTTCATCGTAGCTTTTCCTCATCCTGGTTAGGTCAGGAAAGCTGCCTTAATCAGGGTTCAGGACACCACAACCTGTCCACCCCACTCTCCTCACCTACCTGACAGGTTCAGCAAGCTGCCTTAATCCAGGGGTTCAGACCACACAATCTGTTCACACCCCCCCCGCCCATCCTGGCCTACCTGGGCAGTCAGCAAGCGCCTTAATCTGGGGGTTTAGACCACACAACCTGTCACACCCTTCTGGACCTACCTGGGCAGGTCAGCAAGGCTGCCTAATCAGTGGGTTTCAGACCACACAACCTTCACACTCTCCTCACCCACCTGGCAGGTCAGCAACTGCCTTAATCAGGGTTCAAGACCACACAAACTGTCACCACTCTCCTCACCTGGGAAGGGTCAGCAGCTTGCCTTATCAGGGGTTCAGACCACACAACCTTCACACTCTCCTCACCTGGAAGGGTCAGCAAGCTGCCTTAATAGGTCGACACCACAACCTTGGCACACTCTCCTCACCTGGAAGGGTCAGCAAGCTGCCTTAATCAAGGGTTCAGGACCCACACAACCTGTCAGACTCTCCTCACCTGGACGGTCAGCAAGTGCCTTAATCTGGGGGTTTAGACCACACAACCTGTCACACTCTCCTCACCTGGGACAGTCAGCAAAGCCTGCCTTAATCTGGGGGTTTAGACCACCAACCTGTCCACACTCTCCTCACCTGGGAAGGGTTCCAGAAGCTGCCTTAATCAGTGGGTTCAGACCACACAAACCTGATCACACTCTCCTCATACCTAACCTGGGACAGTCAGCCAAGCTGTCTTAATAGGGGTTCAGACCACACAACCTGTCACACTCTACTCACCTGGGCGAGGCATGTCACAGGTGCGTGACTCAGTGGCGGTGAGGCGTAACCAACAT